>NC_088358.1:11842500-12122500 GCF_036884655.1 Musa acuminata AAA Group | reverse complement strand
TATACAAAATAGGTGTCATTAGAAAGCTTTGTCAATCTAGTTTTATACAAATCAAGTTTTACAAGAATTGGAATTTACAACAGAGAGTTACAGAAAATTTCGTAGCAAAAGGTCTAAAAATATTAGCTCTGTTTTACTGAATCCATGAGGTCGATGAAAGCAAATGTTTCAGTTAGCAATTGTACTCCAAAAATTTCAAATCAGGAATACACAGAAATTATTTTGAGTCTAGCTTTGAATAAATCATACTTTGTATGAATCTGAATTCACAGCAGAAAGTTATAAGTAGTTAAGCAACAAGAGGTCAGAAATTTCAGTCCCTGTTTTGGAGAATCTGTAGGGTTAATTTAAACAGAAGTCTTAGTAGGCATTTAAAATCCAAATCATTCAATCTTAGTATCAAAATAAAGATTTTTTTGTCTACTTTCAAATGGAATAGGTCTTGTCTAAATCAGAGTTTATTACAAAATGTTATTACTGAAACATTGCATAGAGGTCAGATTCCCGAAAAATTACAGATTCATAGCTTTATATCAAAACGAAAGAAGGTCTGGTTCTCAGTTGAAATCATTCAAATATTGTAGAATAAAAATGGAAAAAAAGATTAAGGTTACTGTGGGATGAGGTTAGAACACTTGCCTTAAAATTATTTGAATCCCAAACGTGGGAAAATTGATGAAAAACCTCAAGCTCTTCTTCTTTTTCTTCTTCTTCTTCTTCTTTTCTTCTTCATTTCTCAAACTCACGTTGGCTGCAACTCTTCAGGTTTATTTTCTTTAACCTTTCATCTAATTATTTAGGTTTTGGTTAATGCAAAAGTTGCAAGGTGTCATGCATGCATGAAAGGGGCTAGGTGTCATCTTTAGAGCAAAGATAAGTGGCACCAACCTTAGGTTAGCTAGTGACACATGTCCACTATATTTCTTTTTTTTTTAAACTTAAATCTGAATCTTTCATAAATTATATCAAACTTCTAATATTTACTCTTAGGTCCCTAGCCATAAACTTTTAATATAATATCACTTAATATAAAATAATTATTAAATAATCCTTATTTTTACAAACAAACCTTTTACTAAATTTTTAAAAATGGGGGATGTTACACTGTCGCCTCCTTAAGGAAAAATTTAGTCCTCTAAATTTATTATACCTCATTCGACGAAAAGATGAGGATAAACTTTCATCATTTCTTCCTCAAGCTCCCAAGTTGTTTCCTCTCCAGAATGATATCTCCAGATCTCACTTTAACAAGAGGGATAACCCGATTACTCAAGATCTTTTCTTTTTTTATCAACAATCAAAGTGGGCTCTTCCACATAAGACAAGTCTTTATCAATCACCATCGGCTCATACTTAATGATATGAGAGGGATCAGGTATATAATTTCTGATCATTTAAACATAAAATATATCATGGGTATTGCACAATGATGGTGGCAAGGCAATCCTGTAAGCAACAGAACCAACCCTCTCAAGAATCTCAAAAAGTCAAATAAATCTTAGGCTTAACATTCCTTTCTTCCCAAATCTTACATTGCCTTTAGAAGGGGAGACATCAGGAATACAAAATCCCCCATATATACATATATATATATATACATATATATATATATATATATGTATATATATATATGTATATATATATATGTATATATATATATACATATATATGTATATATATATGTATATATATATATATACATATATATGTATACATATATACATATATATATACATATATACATATATATATACATATATATATATATATATTATAACAAATATACATAAACATATATATATATATATATATATATATATATATATATATATATATATATATATATATATATATATATATATATATATGAATGTATATATATAGATACGTTTATATATACATACACACATTTATATATACATACATATATATATATATATATATCGATATATATATATATATATATATCCATATATATATATATATATATATCCATATATATATATATGTATATATATGTTTGTATGTATGTATATATATATACATATAAATATATATATATGTTTGTATGTATATATATATATATACACATTTAAATATGTATATATGTATGTATATATATAAATATATAAATACATATACATGTATATATATATAAATACATGTATATATATACATATATATATATATACATATATACATATACATGTATATATATATATAAATATATATATATACATGTATATATATATACATGTATACATATACATGTATATATATATACATGTATACATATACATGTATATATATATACATGTATATGTATATATGTATATATATATACATGTATATATATATACATGTATATGTATACATGTATATATATATACATGTATATGTATACATGTATATATATATACATGTATATGTATACATGTATATATATATACATGTATATGTATACATGTATATATATATACATGTATATGTATACATGTATATATATATACATGTATATATATATATATACATATACAACTCAGAACTTGGAAGAATAGAGGGAGAAGAACTTTTGGCCTTTACAACAATTTTGAGCTCTAAAAATCACTGAACAAGATCAAGATTTCGGTGTTAGTTCATACCCTTTTAGTGCTGAATGGGTGGGGTATTTATAGGCCCCAACCCAGTTCAAATTTGGAGCTCAAAATTGTCAATTCCCAGAATTCCGGGATCAGGCGGTTGCACCTCCTGACTGGAGCGGTTGCACCGCTTGGCAGAGCTCGAAGACTGAGCCTCTGGGCGATGCTACCTCTTGTTAGGGGCGGTTGCACCTCTTGCCAGAGCTCGAAGACCGAGCTTAGGCGGTTGCACCTCCTGACTGAGGCGGTTGCACCGCCTGGCAGAGCTCGAAGACTGAGCTCAAGCGGTGCCACCTCCTGTCTGGGGAGGTTGCACCGCCCAGTCTCGCTCGGAGACTGAGCCCAAGCGGTACCACCTCCTGGCTGGGGCGGTTGCACCGCCCAGTCTCACTCGGAGACTTAGCCTAGGCGGTGCTACCTCCTGGCCTGGGCGGTTGCACCTCCCACAACAATCAGGGTCCGAATAGGTTGATCCATTCGGCCCAATTTGGGTTTTTCAGGGGCACAATTGCCCCAAGATTAAGTTAATGGGATCACCTCCCATTTCCAACTTAATCATTGTGCTAACTACGATATTTTCTAAGATGTTTACCGCAACTTGCTCCGGTGCGTCAATCGCTTCTTCCGGCGAGCTTCCGGCGAACTTCCGTCGATCATCCGATGAACCCTCGGTGCTGCTCCTGCGGACTTCCGGCAAACTCCTGGACTTGCGACGATCCACTTGGCGAGTTCCGACGAGCTTCTTTGGCAAGCTTATGGACTTCTCGGATTTGTTCCCGCAGAACCTCCGACGACTGTCCGAACTTCCGTCGAACTCTCGAACTCCCAACGTGATCATTGTCTTGACTCCGACGCAACTCCTACTGCATGTCTTACTTTCATCGTAGTTAATCCTGCACATGTAAACAAAACTTCGATCGAGACAATTAATCCTAAGCAATTAACCAAGTTGTCCGGCATGTCATTGGTCCCTCGACGCTTTGTCCGATTCTTCGGCGCATCGTCCTTTCCTGCGGCCTATTGCCCAATCGGCCAGTTGGCTCCGCAACTCCAATATCCTTGGCACAATACCCGCTCTTCTTGGTCCGATGCCCGAGTCCATGGCCCGAAGCCTTCTGTCGATACGTCGACCGATCCACCGGCCCGACGTCCAATCTTCTGACATGTTCCTCCGGCACAACATGATTTTCCTGCTTTAATTGTCTCATCCTGATCGAGGTATCCTGCGTCACTCAAAACGCAGATTAAATCATAAACATATATCAAGTAGTTTTATCATCAAAATATGAGATTCAATAATCTCCCCTTTTTGATGATGACAACCACTTGATTAAGGAGTTAAACTTAACTCCCGGAGTTTAAACAAACTCCCCCTATCAATATGCCATATTGATAAAACCTTGAATTCAAACTGAATTCAAGTCATTGCAATATTCATCATGAATACTTGCAACATGTCATCATGAACTTATGCATAACATCATACTTCTCCCCCTTTGTCATCAACAAAAAGGAGAAGTACCACAATCAAGCGTTTGTGATATTGGTTCAACTCATTGCATGAAAAACGTAATATCAAGTTTTATCATCATGTAAGTTTGCTATTATCAAATATCAACATGTAAAATTGTGATGTAAGCTTTTGATATCATAACGCAAACATTTCAAGTGTTTCTCATTTGTAGCATTTCATCGCATGGTAAGATATCAACGCGTAAAATTACGATACAAGTTCTTGACATCTTAACACATGATGCAGACATGGCATAATACAAATTTGGCAATCATAGCATCAGTGTTCATAGCATCAATTCATATATTTCTCCCCCTTTGTCGTCAACAAAAAGGAAAACGATATAAGCAAATTTTAAATATAAGTGCGATGCCATAAGCAGGTTCATGTCATTTTTCAACAAAAAGTGATAAGATACCAAATATTCAAACATTTCAAGGAAAACATGACATGGAGATAGCTTTGAAAACTTCTTCCATTTTATTTGTTATTTTATTTTTGCATGACGGAGGAAAGCTATTTCTGAGCTTACTCGAATGAAGTTAAAATCGATAAGATATTAAAGGACGCTTCATTTTTACAAGTATCAAGATATGTATCAAATCCTTGTACATAAAAATGACTTCCTTTTTCAAGAAGGAATTTATAAGCAGGAATCATTTCATCAAATCCATTTCTCAAAACAAAATATTGTTCACATGATAAGTATATAAGAGATGTATTTGCTGATTGATTCCATACGTCAAAAATTAATGATATGAATTAAACTTGATATGACATATGCTTATTAAGTCTAGAAAAGGATAATTCTAAAATCCAATTGTTAGGATGCCAATAGTTAAGAGAATCCGAAAATGAAATTAACACTTTCATGCATTCGGACAAGGCTGTGCTATTGATTTTCAAATACAATCATGAGGACAGAACATGCTTATTATCATGAAAATTTTTGTATCCAAAGCACATAATTTCCAACCTGTTATTAGGGCATGTAATTATGTAAAATCATCATGGCAATCGAGTGATTTGATCATTCAATCAAGAAAGTCCAAAAATTAATTTTAACAAGTTCAATCATTCGGACATATTTTTGCCATAGTTTTTCAAATACAATTATGAAGATAAGACATGCTCATCATCATAATAGTATGATAGCAAGTTTACAATATACAAGCTAGCAAAAAATTGTCAACATTTTAAGAAACGAAAGTTAGCAATTTTCTCTTTGAGATATGCACATTAGCAACTCTTTCTCCCCCTATGTCATTGGGAAAGAGAAGGGAAGACCCTTTACATTAATTTCTAAATCATGACAAGGGAAGGTTTCAATCTTATTTGTGCATCATTATATTTTCAAATTCAAACATGCACAATTTCAAAAACCTTATATTTCATTCATGCATGATACTAAATAAATCAATCAATATTATGAGCATATCATACATGATACTTAAATTTTTAACTATTTATCAACATTTTGATCATGATACCAAACATTCATCATTTAGAGTATTCATGACATTAAATCAACATACATCATTTTAGTAACAACTCATAGCATTTTAAATCATGATTTACATCATATGCAATACATCACATCATAATTAAAAAGCTCAAGTATTGCATGCATCATTGCAAATCATAAATGCTTCATATCATGATGGTATCAATTTTGTCAAATTATATCTTACCATGCATGATCATAACTTTTCATTTGTATACATCAAAATAAATTAATGAATATTTCATGTATTCATATCATCACATAAGGAATATCAAGAAGAGTTGGTAATGAGATTTACGAATCATGTAGACAAATTATGAATATTAAGAGACATATTATGATTCTTTTTAGATAACTCAAATAGCAAAAATAAAGAATCACAGTAAGTTATTTTGATTTATAAAAAGAATTCTCAAGTTATAATTCCAAGAAATCACGATTCATTTCAATAAATTTCAATAAGAACACATCATCAAAATCTCAACATTACTTTCAAGAGATTCAAAATGGCATAGATAATTTTATTGATCTCTTAGTGAAAAAGTCAATGCGGTAGAGAAAAATAAATTTTCAAGAAAAATACTTTTCTCTTTTTAGTTGTTTTAGTTCATATGATTTTATTTCATCTATGCCAAACATGTAGCATGTTTTAAAATCGAAAGTGCAAGTTTTATTACGATAAAGATCAATAAGGCACTTTCATTACCGTGAAAATCGAAAATCGCAAGATTCATCATCCATAATTATGAAACCAATAAACACGATTTTTAAAATCTCATGCATAGAATAAAATCATGGTATCAAAACATCATTATATCATCAAGTATGATTTCATATTTTCAATCAAAATCATTTTGTTTGTTTATCATAAAATATGTATTTTTCATGATTATTTTCAAAACTACTAGCATGATCATAAATTTTGCATTTTCATCATTTTTTTTAACATATAATTTTCAAGTAAATTAATTCTATATTAAAAAGAAAATGTATTATGAAGAGCATCATGTAATTTCGAAATAATTCATGAGAGTTGAGTTACTTACCTTGTAGTCGAAGCCTGTCAAAGCCCAATTCGTCGTTTCACCTTTGGAAGTTCTTGATTCATCCTTGGTTGCCTTCCTCTTCTTTGGCCTCTTCCTTCGTTCAAGTTCATTGTCTATTTTAGATTTTTATTTAATAAACTTATTAAGATTTAGTGTTCGAAGTTCAAGTTCATCATTGTCCTCATCACTTGAGTCATCGCTCAAGTGGCATTCATTTGTCCGGAGTTCCAAATTCTTCCTGTTCTTTGGAAGGTGATTGTGTTCAACATGTTCGTTATGTGCATTGTGCACCATTTCATATGTCATCAACGAACCAATTAGTTCTTCAAGTGGTAAGTTGTTTAGGTTTTTAGCTTCTTGTATTGCAGTTACTTTTGAATCCCACGTCTTAGAAAGAGAATGCAAAATCTTGTTTACGAGTTCAAAATCCGAAAAATATTTTCCAAGTCCTTTTAGACCGTTGACGACATCCGTGAAACGGGTAAACATGTCGCCAATGGTTTCACTCGGTTTCATCCGGAAAAGTTCGAAAGAATGTAACAGAAGATTGATTTTTGACTCTTTCACTCTACTTGTGCCTTCGTGAGTTACTTCGAGTGTGTGCCAAATATCAAATGCGGTTTCACACGTTGAAATACAGTTAAACTCGTTTTTATCAAGTGCACAAAATAAGGCATTCATAGCCTTTGCATTAAGAGCGAAAGCCTTCTTCTCCAATTCATTCCAATCGATCATTGGAAGAGAAGACTTCGAAAATCCGTTTTTGACAAGATTCCAAAGTTCAAAATCCATAGAAATAAGAAATATCCTCATTCGGGTCTTCCAATAGGTGTAGTCCGTCTCACTAAACATGGGTGGACGTGTAATAGAATGGCTCTCTTGGTTTCCGGCGTATGCCATCTCTCTTGGGTTTTAATCCGTTAGATAGTTAACCCCGCTCTGATACCAATTGTTAGGATCAAGAGCACTAAGAGGGGGGGGGGGAGTGAATTAGTGTAGCGGAAAACTTTCTGCGATTAAAACGAAACTGCGTTCGAACGATAAAAATGATTTCTATGTGAAAGTTGATTCTAAGCAAGATGATGTTAAAGTCAATCTATGAAGGCGGTTTGAAGCTATGATGAAAACCAGAATATAGGCGCAAACTGAAGTATGACGTTTGTACGAAGAAACTGATTTACATCTAAATGCTGATTCATAAATCACTTGATTAGGTAAGATGCAATTTAAGCAAGAGTATAAAGGCAGTTTGCAGTTATGGTAGAGCTCAAAACTTAAACGCAATATGAAATATGATGATCGTACGAAAAAATAGATTTACGTCTAAACGTTGATTCGGAAAGTGAAAGGCTTGAAACCCGATCGTATATGTGCAGAAAGCAGTAATCTTCAGAGGAGGTTTGCAGTAAAGATAATATGCTCAAAGTAAATGCAAACCGAGATTTAGAGTGGTTCGGTCAATCTTGACCTACTCCACTTTTGGCTTCCTCCACCGACGAGGTCACCGACGTCAACTAGAGGCCTTCCTTCAAAAGGCGAAGGCCAACCACCCTTTTATAGTTTCACTCCTTTTGACGGGCTTAGGAGACAACCCTTACAGATATTTTCTCTCCTATCTTTACAACTCAGAACTTGGAAGAACAGAGGGAGAAGAACTTTTGGCCTTTACAACAATTTTGAGCTCTAAAAATCACTGAACAAGATCAAGATTTTGGTGTTAGTTCATACCCTTTTAGTGCTGAATGGGTGGGGTATTTATAGGCCCCAACCCAATTCAAATTTGGAGCTCAAAACTATCAATTCCCGGAATTCCGAGATCAAGCGGTTGCACCTCCTGACTGGAGTGGTTGCACCGCCTGGCAGAGTTCGAAGACTGAGCCTCTGGGCAGTGCTACCTCTTGTCAGGGGCGGTTGCACCTCTTGCCAGAGCTCGAAGACCAAGCTCAGGCGGTTGCACCTCCTGACTGAGGCGGTTGCACCGCTTGGCAGAGCTCAAAGATTGAGCTCAAGCGGTGCCACCTCCTGTCAGGGGAGGTTGCACCGCCCAGTCTCGCTCGGAGATTGAGCCCAGGCGGTGCCACCTCCTGGCTGGGGCGGTTGCACCGCCCAGTCTCACTCGGAGACTTAGCCTAGGCGGTGCTACCTCCTGGCCTGGGCGGTTGCACCTCCCACAGCAATCAGGGTCCGAATGGGTTGATCCATTCGGCACAATTTGGGTTTTTCAAGGGCCCAATTGCCCCAAGATTAAGTTAATGGGATCACCTCCCATTTCCAACTTAATCATTGTGCTAACTACGATATTTTCTAAGACGTTTACTGTAACTTGCTCCGGTGCGTCAATCGCTTCTTCCGGCGAACTTCCGTCGATCATCCGATGAACCCTCGGTGATGCTCCTACGGACATCCGGCAAACTCCTGGACTTGCGACGATCCACTTGGCGAGTTCTGACGAGCTTCTTTGGCAAGCTTATGGACTTCTCGGATTTGTTCCCGCAGAACCTCCGACGACTGTCCGAACTTCCGTCGAACTCTCGAACTCCCAACGTGATCATTGTCTTGACTCCGGCACAACTCCTACTGCATGTCTTACTTTCATCGTAGTTAATCCTGCACATGTAAACAAAACTTTGATCGAGACAATTAATCCTAAGCAATTAACCAAGTTGTCTGGCATGTCATTGGTCCCTCGATGCTTCGTCCGATTCTTCGGCGCATCGTCCTTTCCTGCGGCCTATTGCCCAATCGGCCAGTTGGCTCTGCAACTCTGATATCCTTGGCATAATACCCGCTCTTCTTGGCCCGATGTCCGAGTCCACAGCCCGAAGCCTTCTGTCGATACGTCGA
This sequence comes from Musa acuminata AAA Group, assembly GCF_036884655.1. Taxonomy (NCBI): domain Eukaryota; kingdom Viridiplantae; phylum Streptophyta; class Magnoliopsida; order Zingiberales; family Musaceae; genus Musa; species Musa acuminata. Next base: position 12,112,954 of record NC_088358.1, on the reverse strand, counting down.
CTGATCCACCGGCTCAACGTCCAATCTTCTGACATGTTCCTCCGGCACAACATGATTTTCCTGCTTTCATTGTCTGATCGTGATCGAGGCATCCTGCATCACTCAAAACGCAGATTAAATCATAAACATATATCAAGTAGTTTCATCATCAAAATACGAGATTCAACAATATATATGTATATATACATATATATACATATATAGATATATATGTATATATAGATTTATATATGTATATATATGTATATATACGTATATATATATATATGTATATATACATATATATATATATGTTTATATACATATATATATATGTATATATATATATATACATATATATATATGTATATATATATACATATATATATATATGTATATATACATATATATACATATATTGTTAGGATCAAGAGCACTAAGAGGGGGGGGGGGGGGGGGGTGAATTAGTGTAGCGGAAAAACCTTCTGCGATTAAAATCGAAAACTGCGTTCGTTCAATAGAAGTGATTTTGGTAAGAAAGCCGATTCGTAAATCACTTCAACTTTTGACTAGGAGAGATGCAGCAAAGATATGAACGCAGTTTGCAGTTATGATGGAAATCAGAATATAAGCGCAAACTGAAATACGACGTTCGTACGATAAAACTGATTTGCGTCTTAAACCCCGATTCGGAAAGCACTGAACTTTAAAACACGTTCGTAAAAACACAGAAGGCAGTAAGCTATTAAGGAGGCTTGCAGTAAAGATAAGATGCTCAAGGTAAATGGAAACCGAGATTTAGAGTGGTTCGGTCAATCTTGACCTACTCCACTTTTGGCTTCCTCCACCGACGGGGTCACCGATGTCAACTAGAGGCCTTCCTTCAATAGGCGGAGGCCAACCACCCTTTTACAGTTTCACTCCTTTTGACGGGCTTAGGAGACAACCCTTACAGAATTTTCTCTCCTCTCTTTACAACTCAGAACTTGGAAGAACAGTGGGAGAAGAACTTTTGGCCTTTACAATAATTTTGAGCTCTAAGAATCGCAGAAAAAGATCAAGATTTCGGTGTAAGTTCATGCCCTTTCAGTGATGAATGGGTGGGGTATTTATAGGCTCCAACCTAGTTTAAATTTTGAGCTCAAAACTGTCAATTCCCGAAATTCCGGGATCAGGCGGTTGCACCTCCTGATTGAGGCGGTTGCACCGCTTGGCAGAGCTCGAAGACTGAGCCTCTAGGCGGTGCTACCTCCTATCAGGGGCGGTTGCACCTCCTGCCAAAGCTCGAAGACCGAGCTCAGGCGGTTGCACCTCCTAACTGAGGCAGTTGCACCGCCTCGCAGAGCTCGAAGACCGAGCACAGGCGGTGCCACCTCCTGTCAGGGGAGGTTGCACCGCCCAGTCTCGCTCGGAGACTGAGCCCAGGCGGTGCCACCGCCTGGCTGGAGCGGTTGCACCTCCCAGTCTCGCTCGGAGACTGAGCCCAGGCGGTGCAACCTCCTACCTTGGGCGGTTCAACCGCCTGGCAGAAATCAGGGTCCAAATGGGTTGATCCATTCGGCCCAATTTGAGATTTTCAAGGGCCCAATTGCCCCAAGATTAAGTTTATGAGATCACCTCCCATTTCCAACTTAATCATTGTTCTAACTACGATTTTTCCTAAGACATTTACTGCAACTTGCTCCGGTGCATCAATCGCTTCTTCCGGCGAGCTTCCGGCGAACATCCGTCGATCACTCGATGAACCCTCGGTGATGCTCCTGTAGACTTCCGGCAAACTCTTGGACTTGCGACGATCCACTTCGCGAGTTCTAACGATCTTCTTTGGCAAGCTCATGGACTTCTCGGATTTGTTCCAGTAGAACCTCCGACGACTGTCCGAACTTCCGTCGAACTCTCGAACTCCCAACGTGATCATTGTCTTGACTCCGGCGTAACTCCTACTGCATGTCTTTCTTCCATCGTAGTTAATCATGCACACTTAAAACAAAACTTCGATCGAGACAATTAATCCTAAGCAATTAACCAAGTTGTCCAGCATGTCATTAGTCCCTCGACGCTTCGTCCGATTCTTCGGTGCATCGTCCTCTCCTGTAGCCTATTGCCCAATCGGTCAGTTGACTCCGCAAATCCGATATCCTTGGCACAATACCTGCTCTTCTTGGTCCGATGCCCGAGTCCACGACCCGAAGCCTTCTGTCCATACGTCGACCGATCCAACGGCCCGACGTCCAATCTTCTGACATGTTCCTTCGACACAACATGATTTTCCTGCTTTAATTGTCTCATTCTGATCAAAGCATCCTGCGTCACTCAAAACGCAGATTAAATTATAAACATATATCAAGTAGTTTTATCATCAAAATACGAGATTCAACAATCTCTCCCTTTTTGATGATGACAACCACTTGATGACGGAGTTAAACTTAACTCCCGGAGTTTATACAAACTCCCCCTATCAATGTGCCATATTGATAGAACCTTGAATTCAAACTGAATTCAAGTAATTGCAATATTCATCATGAATACTTGCAACACGTCATCATGAACTTATGCATAAACTTATGCATAACATGTCATGTCATCAACATACTTCTCCCCCTTTGTCATCAACAAAAATAAGAAGTACGACAATCAAGTGTTTGTGATATAAGTTCAACTCATTGCATAAAAAACATAATATCCATTTTTACCATCGTGCAAGTTTGCTATTATCAAATGGTATGATATCAACATGTAAGATTGCAATGTAAGCTTTTGATATCGTAACGCAAACATTTCAAGTGTTTATCAATTGTAGCATTTCATCACATGGCAAGATATCAATAAGTAAAGTTGCGATGCTAGTTCTAGATAATGCAACCATGGCATAGAGCAAATATGCCAATCATAACATCAATTCATATATTTCTCCCCTTTTGTTGTCAACAAAAAAGAGAACGATATAAGCAAATTTTAAATATAAGTGCGATGCCATAGGTAGGTTCATGTCATTTTTCAACAAAGAGTGATAAGATACCAAATATTCAAATATCTCAAGGAAAACATGATATGGAGATAGCTTTGAAAACTTCTTCCATTTTCTTTTAACATGAAGGAGGAAAGCTATTTCTAAGCTTACTCGAATGAAGTTAAAATTGATAAGATATTAAGGCACGCTTTATTTTTACAAGTATCAAGATAAGTATGTGAATCAAATCCTTGTATGTAAAAATGACTTCCTTTTTCAAGAAGGAATTTATAAGTAGGAATCATTTCATCAAATCCATTTCTCAAAACAAAATATTGTTCACATAATAAGTGTATGAGAGATGTATTTGCTAGTTGATTCCATAACTCAAAAATCAATTATATGAATTAAACTTGATATGACATATGCTTATTAAGTCTGGAAGAGGATAATTCGAAAATCCAATTGTTAGGATACCAATAGTTAAGAGAATCCAAAAATAAAATTAACATTTTCATGCATTCGGACAAGGCTGTGCTATTGATTTTCAAATATAATCATGAGGACAAAACATGCTTATTATCATGGAAATTTTTGTATCCAAAGCACATAATTTCCAACCTATTATTAGGGCATGTAATTGTGTAAAATCATCATGGCAATCGAGTGATTTGATCATTCAATAAAGAAAGTCCGAAAATTAATTTTAACAAGTTCAATCATTCGGACATATTTTTGTCATAGTTTTTCAAATATAATCATGAAGATAAGACATCATCATCATGGTAGTACGATAGCAAGTTACAATATACAACCTAGCAAAAATTTTCAACATTTTAAGACACGCAAGCTAGCAATTTTCTCTTTGAGATATGCACATTAGCAACTCTTTCTCCCCCTATGTCATTGGCAAAAAGAAGGGAAGACCCTTTACATTAATTTCTAAATCATGACAAAGGTAGGTTTCAATCTTATTATATTTTCAAATTCGAACATGCACAATTTCAAAAACCTTATATTTCATTCATGCATGATACTGAATAAATCAATCAATATTATGAGCATACATGATACCTAAATTTTTAACTATTTATCAACATTTTGATCATGATACCAAACATTCATCATTTAGAGTATTCATGACATTAAATCAACATTTATAATACATCATTTTAGTAACAACTCATAGCATTTTAAATCATGATTTACATCATATGCAATACATCACATCATAATTAAAAAGTTCAAATATTGCATGCATCATTGCAAATCATAAATGCTTCATATCATGATGGTATCAATTTTGTCAAATTATATCCTACCATGCATGATCATAACTTTTCATTTGTATACATCAAAATAAATTAATAAATATTTCATGTATTCATATCATCACATAAGGAATATCAAGAAGAATTGGTAATGAGATTTACGAATCATGTAGGCAAATTATGAATATTAAGAGACATATTATGATTCTTTTTAGATAACTCAAATAGCAAAAAGAAAGAATCATAGTAAGTTATTTTGATTTATAAAAAGAATTCTTAAGTTATAATTCCAAGAAATCACGATAAATTTCAATAATAACACAAAGTAGGTGATCTTGATTCATAAATGATTTCAAGTTATAAGTCATGGGAAATTAAGATCATGATTTCGATAAAACTCATTAAATTCAAATCATCAAAATGTCAACATTACTTTCAAGAGATTCAAAATGGCATAGATAATTTTATTAATCTCTTAGTGAAAAAGTCAATAAGGTAGAGAAATATAAAGTTTCAAGAAATATACTTTTCTCTTTTTAGTTGTTTTAATTCATATGATTTTATTTCATCTATGCCAAACATGTAGCATGTTTTAAAATCGAAAGTGCAAGTTTTATTATGACAGAGATCAATAAGGCACTTTCATTACTGTGAAAATCGAAAATCGCAAGATTCATCATCCATAATTATAAAACCAATAAACACGATTTTTAAAATCTCATGCATAGACTAAAATCTTGGTATCAAAACATCATTATATCATCAAGCATGATTTCATATTTTCAATCAAAATCATTTTGTTTGTTTATCATAAAATATATATTTTTCATGATTATTTTCAGAACTACTAGCATGATCATAAATTTTGCATTTTCATCAAATATTTTTTTTTAAACATGTAATTTTCAAGAAAATTAATTCTATACTAAAAAAGAAAATGCATTATGAAGAGCATCATGTAATTTCAAAATAAATTAAGGGGGTTTTGATTACCTCATCGTTGAAAGTTGTTAAGGCATAGTTTGCCACCTCGCCTTTCTTGATTTTCTCCTCGTCTTCGGAGGAGCTCGATTCATCCCACTTTATGTTCTTCTTCTTTGGCCTCTTCCTTCGTTCAAGTTCATTTTTTGTGTCATTCTTAAACTTGTTTCTTTTAATGAATTTTTTAAAATTTCTTGTTTGAAGTGCCAAGTCATCGTCACAGTCCTCATCACTTGAGTTTTCTCTCAAGTGGTCTTCTGAAGTTCTAAGTGTCATATCCTTCCTGTTCTTTGGAAGGATGTCTTCTTGCTCTTCATGAGATTTGCAGGTCATCTCGTAGGTCATTAATGACCCGATTAGTTCTTCAAAAGGGAAGTTGCTTAGATCTTTCGCCTCTTTAATAGCAGTGACTTTAGGATCCCAACTCTTAGGAAGGGATTTTAGAATCTTATTTACGAGCTCAAAATCCAAAAAACTTTTTCCGAGTCCTTTTAGACCGTTGACGACATCCGTGAAACGGGTAAACATGTCGCCAATGGTCTCATTCGGTTTCATCCGGAAAAGTTTGAAAGAATGTAACGGAAGATTGATTTTTGACTCTTTCACTCTACTTGTGCCTTCGTGAGTCACTTCGAGTGTGTGCCAAATATCAAATGCAGTTTCACAAGTCGAAACATGGTTAAACTCGTTTTTATCAAGTGCACAAAATAAGGCATTCATAGCCTTTGCATAAAGAGCGAAAGTCTTCTTCTCCAATTCATTCCAATTGATCATTGGAAGAGAAGACTTCCAAAATCCATTTTCGACAAGATTCAAAAGTTCAAAATCCATAGAAATAAGAAAGATCCTCATTCGGGTCTTCCAATAGGTGTAGTCCGTCCCATTGAACATGGGTGGACGTGTAATAGAATGGCCCTCTTGGTTTCCGTCGTATGCTATCTCTCTTGGGTTTTAATCCGTTAGAGAGTTAACCCCGCTCTGATACCAATTGTAAGGATCAAGAGCCCTAAGAGGGGGGGGTGAATTAGTGCAGTGGAAAAACCTTCTGCGATTAAAATCGAAAATTGCGTTCGTTCGATAGAAGTGATTTTGGTAAGAAAGCCGATTCATAAATCACTTCACCTTTTGACTAGGAGAGATGCAGCAAAGATATGAACGCAGTTTGCAGTTATGATGGAAATCAGAATATAAGCGCAAACTAAAATACGACGTTCGTATGATAAAACTGATTTGCGTCTTAAACCCCGATTCAGAAAGCACTGAACTTTGAAACACGTTCATAAAAACACAGAAGGCAGTAAGCTATTGAATAGGTTTGCAGTAAAGATAAGATGCTCAAGGTAAATGGAAACCGAGATTTAGAGTGGTTCAGTCAATCTTGACCTACTCCACTTTTGGCTTCCTCCACCGACGAGGTCACCGACGTCAACTAGAGGCCTTCCTTCAATAGGCAAAGGCCAACCACCCTTTTACAGTTTCACTCCTTTTGACGGGCTTAGGAGACAACCCTAACAGAATTTTATCTCCTCTCTTTATAACTCAGAACTTGGAAGAAAAGAGGGAGAAGAACTTTTGGCCTTTACAACAATTTTGAGCTCTAAGAATCATAGAAAAAGATCAAGATTTCGGTGTAAGTTCATGCCCTTTCAGTGCTGAATGGGTGGGGTATTTATAGGCCCCAACCTAGTTCAAATTTGGAGCTGAAAACTGTCAATTCCCGGAATTCCGAGATCAGGCGGTTGCACCTCCTGACTGAGGCGGTTGCACCGCCTGGCAGAGCTCGAAGACTGAGCCTTTGGGCGGTGCTACCTCCTATCAAGGGCGGTTGCACCTCCTGCCAGCGCTCGAAGACCGAGCTCAGGCGGTTGCACCTCCTGACTGAGGCGGTTGCACCGCTTGGCAGAGCTCGAAGACCTAGCTCAAGCGGTGCCACCTCCTGTCAGGGGAGGTTGCACCGCCCAGTCTCGCTCGGAGACTGAGCCCAGGTGGTGCCACCGCCTGGCTGGAGCGGTTGCACCACCCAGTCTCGCTCGGAGACTGAGCCCAGTTGGTGCAACCTCCTGCCTTGGGCGGTTCAACCGCCTGGCAGAAATCAGGGTCCGAATGGGTTGATCCATTCAGCCCAATTTGGGTTTCTCAGGGGCCCAATTGCCCTAAGATTAAGTTAATGGGATCACCTCCCATTTCCTACTTAATCATTGTGCTAACTACGATTTTTCCTAAGACATTTACTGCAACTTGCTCCGGTGCGTCTACCGCTTCTTCCGGCGAGCTTCCGGCGAACTTTCGTCGATCTTCCGATGAACCCTCGTTGATGCTCCTGCAGACTTCCGGCAAACTCCTGGACTTGCGACGATCCACTTCGCGAGTTCTGACGAGCTTCTTTGGCAAGCTCATGGACTTCTCGGATTTGTTCCCGTAGAACCTCCAATGACTGTCCGAACTTCCGTCGAACTCTCGAACTCCCAACGTGATCATTGTCTTGAATCCGGCGCAACTCCTGCTACATGTCTTTCTTCCATTGTAGTTAATCCTGCACACTTAAAACGAATCTTCGATCGAGACAATTAATCCTAAGCAATTAACCAAGTTGTCCAGCATGTCATTGGCTCCTCGATGCTTCGTCCGATTCGTCGGCGCATCGTCCTCTCCTGCAGCCTATTGCCCAATCGGCCAGTTGACTCCGCAACTCCGATATCCTTGGCACAATACCCGCTCTTCTTGGTCCGATGCCCGAGTCCATGGCCCGAAGCCTTCTGTCGATACGTCGACCGATCCACCGGCCCGACGTCCAATCTTCTGACATGTTCCTCCGGCACAACATGATTTTCCTGCTTTAATTGTCTCATCCTGATCAAAGCATCTTGCGTCACTCAAAACGTAGATTAAATCATAAATATATATCAAGTAGTTTCATCATCAAAATACGAGATTCAACAATCTCCCCCTTTTTGATGATGACAACCACTTGATGACGGAGTTAAACTTAACTCCCGGAGTTTAAACAAACTCCCCCTATCAATATGCCATATTGATAGAACCTTGAATTCAAATTGAATTCAAGTCATTGCAATATTCATCATGAATACTTGCAACACGTCATCATGAACTTATGCATAAACTTATGTATAACATGTCATGTCATCAACATACTTCTCCCCCTTTGTCATCAACAAAAAGAAGAAGTACCACAATCGAGTGTTTGTGATATAAGTTCAACTCATTGCATAAAAAACAAAATATCCATTTTTACCATCTTGCAAGTTTGCTATTATCAAATGGTATGATATCAACATGTAAGATTGCAATGTAAGCTTTTGATATCGTAACGTAAACATTTCAAGTGCTTATCAATTGTAGCATTTCATCACATGGCAAGATATCAATAAGTAAAGTTGTGATGCTAGTTCTTGATAATGCAACCATGGCATAGAGCAAATATGCCAATCATAGCATCAATTCATATATTTCTCCCCCTTTGTTGTCAACAAAAAGGAGAACGATATAAGCAAATTTTAAATATAAGTGCGATGCCATAAGTAGGTTCATGTCATTATTCAACAAAGAGTGATAAGATACAAAATATTCAAATATCTCAAGGAAAACATGATATGGAGATAGCTTTGAAAACTTCTTCCATTTTCTTTTTATATGAAGGAGGAAAGCTATTTCTGAGCTTACTCGAATGAAGTTAAAATTGATAAGATATTAAGGCACGCTTCATTTTTACAAGTATCAAGATAAGTATGTGAATCAAATCCTTGTATGTAAAAATGACTTCCTTTTTCAAGAAGGAATTTATAAGCAGGAATCATTTCATCAAATCCATTTCTCAAAACAAAATATTGTTCACATAATAAGTGTATGAGAGATGTATTTGCTAGTTGATTCCATAACTCAAAAATCAATTATATGAATTAAACTTGATATGACATATGCTTATTAAGTCTGGAAGAGGATAATTCGAAAATCCAATTGTTAGGATACCAATAGTTAAGAGAATCTGAAAATGAAATTAACACTTTCATTCATTCGGACAAGGCTGTGCTATTGATTTTCAAATATAATCATGAGGACAAAACATGCTTATTATCATGAAAATTTTTGTATCCAAAGCACATAATTTCCAACCTGTTATTAGGGCATGTAATTGTGTAAAATCATCATGGCAATCGAGTGATTTGATCATTCAATAAAGAAAGTCCGAAAATTAATTTTAACAAGTTCAATCATTCGGACATATTTTTGCTATAATTTTTCAAATATAATCATGAAGATAAGACATCATTATCATGGTAGTACGATAGCAAGTTTACAATATACAAGCTAGCAAAAATTTTCAACATTTTAAGACACGCAAGCTAGCAATTTTCTCTTTAAGATATGCACATTAGCAACTCTTTCTCCTCCTATGTCATTGGCAAAAAGAAGGGAAGACCCTTTACATTAATTTCTAAATCATGACAAAGGTATGTTTCAATCTTATTATATTTTCAAATTCGAACATGCACAATTTCAAAAACCTTATATTTCATTCATGCATGATACTGAATAAATCAATCAATATTATGAGCATACATGACACTTAAATTTTTAACTATTTATCAACATTTTAATCATGATACCAAACAATCATCATTTAGAGTATTCATGACATTAAATCAACATTTATAATACATCATTTTAGTAACAACTCATAGCATTTTAAATCATGATTTACATCATATGCAATACATCACATCATAATTAAAAAGCTCAAGTATTGCATGCATAATTGCAAATCATAAATGCTTCATATCATGATGGTATCAATTTTGTCAAATTATATCCTACCATGCATGATCATAACTTTTCATTTGTATACATCAAAATAAATTAATGAATATTTCATGTATTCATATCATCACATAAGGAATATCAAGAAGAATTGGTAATGAGATTTACGAATCATGTAGACAAATTATGAATATTAAGGGACATATTATGATTCTTTTTAGATAACTCAAATAGCAAAAAGAAATAATCATAGTAAGTTATTTTGATTTATAAAAAGAATTCTCAAGTTATAATTCCAAGAAATCATGATAAATTTCAATAAGAACACAAAGTAGGTGATCTTGATTCATAAATGATTTCAAGTTATAAATCATGGGAAATTAAGATCATGATTTCGATAAAACCCATTAAATTCAAATAATCAAAATGTCAACATTACTTTCAAGAGATTCAAAATGGCATAGATAATTTTATTAATCTCTTAGTGAAAAAGTCAATAAGGTAGAGAAAAATAAAGTTTCAAGAAATATACTTTTCTCTTTTTAGTTGTTTTAATTCATATGATTTTATTTCATCTATGCCAAATATGTAGCATGTTTTAAAATCGAAAGTGCAAGGTTTATTACGACAAAGATCAATAAGGCACTTTCATTACCGTGAAAATAAAAAATCGCAAGATTCATCATCCATAATTATAAAACCAATAAACACGATTTTTAAAATCTCATGCATAGAACAAAATCGTGGTATCAAAACATCATTATATCATCAAGCATGATTTCATATTTTCAATCAAAATCATTTTGTTTGTTTATCATAAAATATGTATTTTTCATGATTATTTTCAGAACTACTAGCATGATCATAAATTTTGCATTTTCATCAAATATTTTTTTTTTAAACATGTAATTTTCAAGAAAATTAATTCTATACTAAAAAAGAAAATGCATTATGAAGTGTATCATGTAATTTCGAAATCAATTAAGGGGGTTTTGATTACCTCATCGTTGAAAGTTGTTAAGGCATAGTTTGCCACCTCGCCTTTCTTGATTTTCTCCTCGTCTTCGGAGGAGCTCGATTCATCCCACTTTATGTTCTTCTTCTTTGGCCTCTTCATTCATTCAAGTTTTTTTTTTTGCGTCATTCTTAAACTTGTTTCTTTTAATGAATTTTTTAAATTTTCTTGTTAGAAGTGCCAAGTCATCGTCATAGTCCTCATCACTTGAGTTTTCTCTCAAGTGGTCTTCTGAAGTTCTAAGTGCCATATCCTTTCTGTTCTTTGGAAGGATGTCTTCTTGCTCTTCATGAGCTTTGCAGGTCATCTCGTAGGTCATTAATGACCCGATTAGTTCTATAAGAGGGAAGTTGCTTAGATCTTTCGCCTCTTGAATATTAGTGACTTTAGGATCCCAACCCTTAGGAAGGGATCTTAGAATCTTATTTACGAGCTCAAAATCCGAAAAACATTTTCCGAGTCCTTTTAGACCGTTGACGACATCCGTGAAATGGGTAAACATGTCGCCAATGGTCTCACTCGGTTTCATCCGGAAAAGTTCGAAAGAATATAACAGAAGATTGATTTTTGACTCTTTCACTCTACTTGTGCCTTTGTGAGTCACTTCGAGTGTGTGCCAAATATCAAATGCTGTTTCACAAGTCGAAACACGGTTAAACTCGTTTTTATCAAGTGCACAAAATAAGGCATTCATAGCCTTTGCATAAAGAGCGAAAGCCTTCTTCTCCAATTCATTCCAATTGATCATTGGAAGAGAAGACTTCGAAAATCCGTTTTCGACAAGATTCCAAAGTTCAAAATCCATAGAAATAAGAAAGATCCTTATTCGGGTCTTCCAATAGGTGTAGTCCGTCCCATTGAACATGGGTGGATGTGTAATAGAATGGCCCTCTTGGTTTCCGTCGTATGCCATCTCTCCTGGGTTTTAATCCGTTAGAGAGTTAACCCCGCTCTGATACCAATTGTTAGGATCAAGAGCACTAAGAAGGGAGGGGGGGTGAATTAGTGCAGCGGAAAAACCTTCTGCGATTAAAATCGAAAACTGCGTTCGTTCGATAGAAGTGATTTTGGTAAGAAAGCCGATTCGTAAATCACTTCAACTTTTGACTAGGAGAGATGTATTAAAGATATGAATGCAGTTTGCAGTTATGATGGAAATCAGAATATAAGCGCAAACTGAAATACGACGTTCATACGATAAAACTATTTTGCGTCTTAAACCCCGATTCGGAAAGCACTGAACTTTGAAACACGTTCGTAAAAACACAGAAGGCAGTAAGCTATTGAGGAGGTTTGCAGTAAAGATAAGATGCTCAAGGTAAATGCAAACCGAGATTTAGAGTGGTTCGGTCAATCTTGACCTACTCCACTTTTGGCTTCCTCCACCGACGAGGTCACCAATGTCAACTAGAGGCCTTCCTTCAATAGGCGAAGGCCAACCACCCTTTTATAGTTTCACTCCTTTTGATGGGCTTAGGACTCAACCCTTACAGAATTTTCTCTCCTCTCTTTACAACTCAGAACTTGGAAGAAAAGAGGGAGAAGAATTTTTGGCCTTTACAACAATTTTGAGCTCTAAGAATCACAGAAAAAGATTAAGATTTCGATGTAAGTTCATGCCCTTTCAGTGCTGAATGGGTGGGGTATTTATAGACCCTAACCAAGTTCAAATTTGGAGCTCAAAACTGTCAATTCTCGGAATTCCGGGATCAGGCGGTTGCACCGCCTAGCAGAGCTTGAAGACTGAGCCTCTGGGTGGTGCTACCTCCTGTCAGGGGCGGTTGCACCTCCTGCCAGAGCTCGAAGACCGAGCTCAGGCGGTTGCACCTCCTGACTGAGGCGGTTGCACCGCCTGGCAGAGCTCGAAGACCGAGCTCAAGCAGTGCCACCTCCTGTTAGGGGAGGTTGCACCGCCCTGTCTCGCTCGGAGACTGAGCCCAGGCGGTGCAACCTCCTGCCTTGGGCGGTTCAACCGCCTGGTAGAAATCAAGGTCCGAATGGGTTGATCCATTCGGCCCAATTTGGGTTTTTCAGGGGCCCAATTGCCCCAAGATTAAGTTAATGGGATCACCTCCCATTTCCAACTTAATCTTTGTGCTAACTACGATTTTTCCTAAGACATTTACTGCAACTTGCTCCGGTGCGTCAATCGCTTCTTCTGGCGAGCTTCCGGCGAACTTCCGTCGATCCTCCGATGAACCCTCTGTGATGCTCCTGTGGACTTTCGGCAAACTCCTGGACTTGTGACGATCCACTTGGCGAGTTCCAACGAGCTTCTTTGGCAAGCTCATGGACTTCTCGGATTTGTTCCCGCAGAACCTCCGACGACTATCCGAACTTCCGTCGAACTCTCGAACTCCCAACGTGATCATTGTCTTGACTCCGGCGCAACTCCTACTGCATATCTTTCTTCCATCGTAGTTAATCGTACACACTTAAAATAAAACTTCGATCGAGGCAATTAATCCTAAGCAATTAACCAAGTTGTCCAGCATGTCATTGGTCCCTCGACGCTTCGTCCGATTCTTCGGCGCATCATCCTCTCCTGCAGCCTATTGCCCAATCGACCAGTTCACTCCGCAACTCCGATATCCTTGGCACAATACCTGCTCTTCTTGGTCCGATGCCCGAGTCCACTGCCCGAAGCCTTCTGTCGATACGTCGACCGATCCACCGGCCCAACGTCCAATCTTCTGACATGTTCCTACGGCACAACATGATTTTCCTATTTTAATTGTCTCATCCTGATCAAAGCATCCTACGTCACTCAAAACGCAGATTAAATCATATACATATATCAAGTAGTTTCATCATCAAAATACGAGATTCAACATATATATGTATATATACATATAAATATATATATGTATATTTGTATATATACATTTATACATGTATACATGTATATATACATATATACATATATACATGTATATATGTATATATATACATATATACATATATATATGTATATATTTATATATATACAACATGAAATATAAAGTTATAAAATTTAAAATAATATAATAAGTAGAAAGAATGCCTATCATGTCAGACGTTCCATAACTCACGTAATTGGCTTGATGGGCACCTATGACCAGTAATCTCCCATATGACCGAAAGCTAGTTACTAATGTGTTTGATCTCTATCAGACCCTTATGATGCTAAAAAACAATATGAGACAATGAATTTTTTTTTGGATCTGTGATGTTATCTTCGGATGAATCTTTTTCCACTACTACGTCTCCTCGGGTCATGATCTTTCTAATAAGCTGGAACCTCTTCAGAACACTTCTGATGAGACCTAGGTTCCCTTATTTTAGTAATCGCCCCATTATTGTTGCAATATAAGGGAATCAGCTCCTCAATTCTTGGCATGACTCCTAGATGAACTTCTTCATCTAGACTATTTCCTTTGTTTCCTGTACTATAACTGCTAATCATAGGTGCCCAGCAAGCCAATCATGTGAGTGATGACATTGTAACTAGACACTCATTACTTTATATTGACTATTTATTACTTTATATTGACTATTGCATATATGTATGTATATATTGTGATGTTCTTGGATTTATGTAATAGGAATCAGATCGTGATGAGATCACGAAAATGAGACCGATTCGCCTTTAAACATAGATCCTAAATAATTTCGGTCATAGGTTACTCGAGAGGGACCTCGAGATAACCGAACAGATTGTTGTGCTATATACTCATCCATATGATGGATGCAGCTGGTCTAATAGCTGCTCGCGTGGGGACACTAGGGATATAGTACAGGTGCTCATTTGAGAATGAGTTCACTGTTTGATTTGCTTATGGAATGCTGAATGGTTGATGATACCTTATTGTCAGATAGTGATTCCGTTGTCCCAATGGTGTATCTAGTCCTTAGACTTGAGACACCAAGGATGTCGTGTATAAGTGCTCCATTCTTTGATACCAGACTTATAGGTTTGGATGTCCCAGATCTAATACAACCGGTCATCGGGAGTGGCAGTCAATCTTGGGCTATTGAGTGTCGATAGAGGATCATTCACTCTCAGTGTCATAAGAGGAATATCCCATGTGTTCTTGCTCAGACAAATCTCTAGCTAGGGTCATTCGGATTGAGAGAGAAAATATTCTTTGGGAGAATCCGATTAGAGCAAGACTCGAGAAGAAACCGTATGTGTTTTATAACACCATGCCCGGTATAAAGTCTCTGGGATATTAGATGGATGAGAGACTATAGATATATGATAACTGAGGATTGACAAGTCCAATAGATTGGATTCCCCTGTATCGTCTGGGGACTACGGCATAGTGGCCTAGTACGTCCGTAGTCGATGAGTCGAGTGAATTATTATGGAGATAATAATTTACTAAGCCAAAAGGAGTTCTGATAGGTATGACTCACGGCCAGCTCGATATTGGGCCTAGAGAGTCACACACAAATGGTAGGCATTACGATGAGTAGAGGTTCGAATATGAGATATCCGCCGGAGCCCCTATCTTATTGAATATTCAATAAGCCCGTGAATTATTGGATGCGATGACGATATCCAATAAAAGCCCATGAGAGATTATTAGATAGAGACCTACTAATCTAAGAGGCTTGGGTAGTTGGATGAAGATCCAATACCCAATAGGGGAGGATCCATTAGGGTTAAGTTGATAGGGGACCTTTATAAATAGGAGGGATTCAATGGTTCATAGCCTAGAGCCTTTGCTTGCCTCTCCTATTCTCCTCCCCCTCTTCACCTCAGAGTAGACCCTAGAGTTTTGAGGAGCATCGTTGTAGCCCTACTCTATGGGTCACCACTAGTGAGGAGGGCACTTGACCTCTTTCACCCTCTCTCAGAGATCTACAAGGATTCAGTGATATATGATCTCCCTAGGTAACCTAATTTATCTTATACGCAGTTTTAAGTTTTGCGAATTTTTATGCACCAATCTTCGCACAACGACGAACATTATTTTGGGAAATTAGGGATTTTATTTTTTGTTCTTCCACTGCGCATGTGATGTCGCCCCCAAGATTTCCCAACAACAACAATGTACTTCACCTCTATGGTCGAATTTGTAGTAGTATCTTGCTTAAAAATCTTTCAGCATACTACTCATCCATTCAGTATATACACATACCCCAAATTAGACTTGCTATCATTGACATTGGACTAAAAACTCAAATCCGTGTCACCTTCAACCCTAAGTCTACTACCTAAGGATACACTTTACTATTTTTCAATATACTAGTAAAAGATCTAGTACTTAAGGATACGCTTTACTACTTTCCAGTACTCCAAGCTTGGATCTGCTTGAAACTTGCTCGTGACACTCAAAGCATATGCTATATCAAGCCTAATATATAGCATGACATACATGATAGACCCTATCACTAAGGCTTAGGGTATCTTATCCATATTCGTCCTTTCTTCAGGAGTCTTTAGAGATATACTCCTAGAAAGCGATATCCCATGTCTCATCAGTTTGAGACCTCTCTTTGAAATTTTCAATCTAAGTATATTGACAATGGTGTCAATATATTTGGACTAGGACAAGCCAACAATCCTCTTGGATCCATCTCTATAGATCCGAATTCCCAATATATAGGATGCTTTCTGTAAGTCCTTCATGGAGAAGTGTCTAGATAACTAATCCTTTACTATCGATAGCATTCCTACATCATTCCTAGTGATCAGAATGTCATCCACATATAACACTAAAAAGGTGATAGTGCTCTCACTTACCTTCTTGTACACACAAGGCTCTTCTTTGTACTTAACAAAATCATAAGATCTGATCGCCTCATCAAATCTTATGTTCCAACATCGGAAAGCTTACTTCAGTCCATAAATAGACCTAAGCAAACTACACACCTTATTTGGGCAGTCTTTGGACATGAATCTCTCAGGCTGTATCATATACACCTCCTCCTTGAGATTCCTATTGAGGAACATGGTTTTCATGTCCATTTGCCAAATCTTATAATCATAGTGCGCTACAATAGCCAATATAATTCATATGGATTTTAGCATAGTTACGGGTGAGAAGGTTTTGTTATAGTCAATACATTACCTTTGACGATACCCCTTAGCCATTAGTCTTGTTTTATAGGTCTCTACATTTTCATCTATTCCGATCTTCTTCTTGAAGATTCACTTGCAACCAATGGGTACAATGCCCTCAAGTGCATCAACTAGGTTCCAAATCTTGTTGGAGTACATAAAATCCATATCATAATTTATAGCTTCTTGCCACTTCCTGGAGTCTATGCTCGTAATAGCCTTCTTGTAGGTTTGAGGATCAATATCCTCAATATCATCTCCTCTAATATGTACCACATATTTCTCAAGAGTATGAGATACTCTATCAGACTTACATAAAGTTGGAACTTATGTGCTATGTACCTAAACAGACTCTGACTATGGAGTGGTGCTTGAGCTATGTTCTCTAACCTCGCTCAGCTCTATCACGCTCCCATTGTCTCCGCCAAGAATATGTTTCTTCTCAAGGAACATCACTTTCTTAGCTACGAAGACCTTTTGGATCTTAGGATGATAGAAATAATACCCATAAGTTTCCTTGGGGTATCCCCCGAACTTGCACCGCTCCATCATCGATTCTAACTTATTAGGGTTATATCTTTTAACGTGGGTAGAGCAACCCCAAATCTTAACAACCTTAAGATCGGGCTTATTCCCTTTCCATATCTCATATAGTGTAGATACTACCGACTTAGTTGGAACTCTACTTAGAAGGTAAACTGCGGTCTCTAGGGCGCATAGCCAGAATGAGATGGGTAGGTCGGCGAAACTCATCATGGACCGCCCCATGTCTAACAGTGTATAATTCCTCCTCTCAAATACACCATTTAGCTGAGGTGTATAAGGAGGTGTCCATTAAGAAAAAATCTCATGGTCCTTGAAGAATTGGGTGAACTCTGTACTTAAGTATTCATATCCTCGATCTGATCGAAGTTTCTTGATACCCTTTCCAATCTTGTTCTCCACTTCATTCTTATACTTTTTAAATTTCTCAAAGGCCTCAGACTTATACTTCATCAAGTACACATGTCTATACCTTGAGAAATCATCAGTAAAAGTAATAAAGTAGGAGTAATCACTTATGGCATGAGTTGATATGAGTCTACATACATCACTATATATGAGTTTCAACAACTTAGTGGCTCTCTCTCTAGTTTCACTAAATGGAGAGTTAGTTAGTTTTCCATGAAGGCAAGGCTCACATGTTGCATATGACTCATTATCGAATGGATCTACATATCCATCCTTTAGCAACTTTGAATTATTCCTTCATGGATATGACCTAGCCTACAATGCCACAAGTATGCACTGTTCACCTCATCTCGTTTCCTCTTGGACACACTTACATTCATGATATGTGAAGCAATGTCTAGCATAAACAAACCATTATGCAATATTCCTCTCGTGATGATCTCATCATCTAATAATATTGAACAACTATTGTTTTCAAAATCTAATTTATATCCACTAATTGTAAAACATGAAATGGAAATAATATTTTTGATGAATAAAATAGCATACATCCAATGCAATAATAGCTCCATCAGGTAGATGTAAGATGACCTCACTAACAACTAATATACTAACTTTTATTCCATTGCCCATCTTGAGGTCCATCTCGCCTCTCACCAATCTCTTAAGTCTTGCCAGAACCTGTAACGATTTGTAAATATGATAAGCACTACTGGTATCTAATACCCATGTATTACTATAAGAGTTTGACAAATGGAGACTGATCATGAATATACATAAAACTTCTATTTTGCCCTCTCTACAAAGTACTCTTAATAGTTCCTCTTCTAGTGCCCATCTTTACCGTAGTGGAAGCACTATCCTTTGTCTTTTACTGGGTTTTTCATAGCAACCATTGCTTTACTCGATCTACCCTTACCCTTGCTTTTTTTAAGGGATTTTTCTACCTTCCTTTTCTTTCTGGTCTCACCAATATAGAGAACTGACTTCTCTTTCTTGATTACTTTCTGCCTCCCTTAACATATCGAGGAGCTTAAGGAGAGTCACCTCAAGTTTATTTATATTAAAATTCATTATGAACTATAAAAAGGAATCTGGTATAGATTGAAGTACAAGATCCACACATAGGTTATCCTCTAGGATCATTCCTAGACCTGTGAGTTTCTCTATCCACTCAATCATCTTTAAAATATGGTTCTGAACTGGTGTCTCCTTAGTCATCCTAACGCGGAAGAGGCTCTTGGATATCTCATATCGCTGAGTCCTTCTTTGTTCCTCAAATAGTTTACAGACATATAAGAGAATGGATCTAGCATCCATCTTTTCATGCTGCCTTTGTAACTCAAGAGTCTTGGAGCCCAACATGTAACACTGAGCAAGAGTGGAGTCATCTATGTACTTCATATTGCGAGCAATTTCTTCCTCGCTTGCCCCTTCCTCGAGCATAGGCATCACTGTATCAAGGACGTACATGATTTTCTCTGTTGTAATTCTCAAGTTACGGAGCCAATTCGTATAATTCGAACCAATGAAGCGATTGACATCAAGCATGCCACATAAGGGATTTGAAAGCAACATTTTTTGACAATAAAGATGCAATAGAAATAAATAACATGAAAATTTTGTAGAAAAATAAACAATTAAGATATGAACTTCTATCTTAATCTGCCCCCACTATTTTTCTAGCGAGTCATGCGACACCCTCAACACATGAAACGGAAGTCTCCGGTATATTTCTAGTGGGGATCGGGATCCAATCAGTATCTTAGTGTAACCACGAGAGACTCGACCAATCACACTATGCCTAAAAAGTAGGCAACTCTTACCGACCACAACTCCTTGTGATTCCCGTTCTGTTCGGCCTCCGAACCACCATGGTCTCATAGGACTCAATTAACCATGATGTTCGATTAATTTAATACCATCGTTATAAGATGAGTCTGATTCGATGATATACCGTCGAGGGACTTGACCAAGCATACCATATCCTTAGGTCACTGGTGACATCTCTATATCGTAGGCAAGATAGCGAATCGAAAATAGTTGTACCTCGAGAGACTCGACCAACTCTACCTACGTCGAGAATCGATCCCTACCTATAACGATGGAAGGTCACATGGGTTAATCTAATTGTCTCATGTTTACCAACTTAATATTATCGAGAGAGGAGATTTCGATTTGGTCTCCTATTATAATATGTCACACATATACATATTTAATATATATCTACATCACATACAAATATATATACATATATAGTAGGTGTTTAAGCAATCACACATCACATAAGCAATTATACCAAATGATCATGGACCATATCCTAATGTGATTAGGCCCGAACCAATGGGCCTAATCACTTACATCAAGATCTATACTTGCAGCGGTGCTTATCTATGCCTTGTGATTATCCATCTTATCCTTATCCGGTCCGGTAGTATCTCGACGCATCTCCATGCATTGCGATCATCCGTCTTGGCCTCGTGGGTCCCACTAACGCTTTCATGCTCCCACTACTGTTGAATCTTGTATTTTGATGATGAAACCAATTGATAGTATTTATGATTTAATCTATATTTTGAGTGATGCAGGATGCTTCGATCAGGATGAGATAATTAAAGCAAGAAGAATCATATTGTGCCAGGAGAAAACATGTTAGAAGATCAGACGTCGGGCTTGAGGATCGGTCGACGTATAGCCAGAAGGCTTCGGACCATGGATTTGGGCATCGAGCCAAGAAGAGCAGATATTGCGTCAAGGATATCGGAGTTGCGGAATCAATTGGCCGATTGGACAATAGGCTGCAAGAGAGGACGATGCCCCAAAGAATCAAACGAAGCATCGAGGGACCAATGACATGCTAGACAATATGATCAATGCTTAGTATTAATTATCTAGATCGAAGTGTGTGTTACATGTGTAGGATTAACTACGATAGCAAGGCATGAAGCAAAATGAAGTCCCGAAGTCAAGGATGTGATTTTGTTGGGAGTTTGAGAGTTCGTCGGAAGTTTGGACGTTCGTCGGAAGTTCTGGTGGAACTAGCCGAGAAGTCTCGGAGCTTACTAGAGAAGCTCATCGGAACTCGCCAAGAAGATCGTCATGAAGTCTAGGAGCTTGCCGGGAGTCTGCCAGAACATTACCGAGAGATTGTCGGAAGTTTGCTGAAAGATCGCCGGAAGCTCGCCGGAAGAAACCAAGACATAGGGACTTATTTAGCTTAGCAAATGTCTTAGGAATTGTAGTTAGCATGTAATTGGGTTTGGATTTGAGCCAACCCAATTAGGGGCTAGATAGGCCGATGTAAGGACTGTGTTGGGCCTAATGAGAGGCCAAAACAATGCCCCAATAAGTAACACCGTTATGGCACAATCTTCGAGACTATGTCAGGCGGTGGTACCGCTAGTTTGGGTGGTGGTACCACCACCAAGCATAGCCCCCTAGGCGGTGGTACCACCCAGTGCAGGGTTAGTGTCAGAGTGACACTGGCAGTGGTACCGCCCAGCACAGGCGGTGGTACTACCCATGCTCGGGAAACCCGGGATGAGATGTTTTGGACTCCAAGTTTGAATCAACTTGAAGCCTATAAATATCCCTCTTATCCTTGGTTAAAAGACATAAGCACAGAGTATTCAAAAGTGAGAAAACGCTGCTGCAATCTCTTTAGAAATTTCCCTCCTCTAGCTTAAACTTAGAATTCTATTTAGAGAGGAGTGTAAGTGCTTATAAGGGTTATCTCCTAAACCCAGTAAAAGGAGAAGAGGGGTGTAAAGGTGGTTGGTCTTCGCCTATTGAAGGAAGACCTCTAGTGGATGCCGGTGACCTCGTCGGAGGAGGAAGCCGAAAGTGGATGTATGTCACGTTGACCGAACCACTCTAAAACTCGGTTTACGTTTATTTTGAGCAACTTTTTTTTATAGCAAACTACCTCTCCTCCATACTGTACTTTAACTATGTTTACATACGCTTTTATGTAAACACCTTTCGAGATCGACTTTAATCGTACGAAGACTTTACAAAACTAGTTTTATTGAAACGAAACAATTTTGAAGACATGTTTTTTATCTGCTGCACTAATTCACCCCCCTCTTAGTGCCGACCCCTGATCCTAACAATTGGTATCAAAGCCTCGTGATTTCTCAGTTGGTTTAACACCCAAGAGAAATGGCTCTTTTCAGCTTTCAAGAAGGTTACTCTCTCATTCGTCCTCCCTTTTTTAATGGGAAGGACTACACTTATTGAAAAACTCGAATGAGAGTTTTCTTGCTTCTTTGGATTTAAACTTATGGAATATTATCGAATCCGATTTTCGAAGGTCTTCTCTTCCAATGAACCATTGGAATGATTTGGAGAAGAAGACTTTTTCTTTAAATGCTAGAGCTATGAACACTCTATTTTACGCTTTAGACAAAAACAAATTTAATCAGGTTTCTATGTGCGAAATGACCTTTGATATTTGGTATATTCTCGAAATTATACACGAAGGCATGAATAGAGTTAAAGATTCTAAGATTAACCTTTTAATGTACGATTTTGAACTTTTTCATATGAAACCAAGCGAAACTGTTGTTGACATGTACACCCGTTTTACGGATGTCGTCAATGGTTTAAAAGCACTTGGTAAAATTTTTTTAAATTTTGAACTCGTTAATAAAATCTTAAGATCACTTTCTAAAACTTGGGAATTGAAAGTAACGACAATATAAGAAACAAAAGATTTAAATATTTTTCAACTTGAAGAACTTATCGGTTCATTGATGACATATGAAATGGTGCACAATACACATGATGAACATGATGAACAAAACCACCTTCCAAAGAACAGGAAGGATTAGGTACTTAGAATAATTGAAGACCACTTGAGTATAAGCCCAGGTGATGGTAAACTTGAACTTACTAACAAATTTAAAAAGTTAATGAAACAAAAATTAAAGAACAAAAAGAACGCAACTACTTGCTTTGAATGCAAGAAGAAGAACAAAAATTGGGATGAATCGAGCTCCTCCGAAGATAAGGAGAAAATCAACAAAAGCGAGGTGGCAAACTACTCCTTAAGGACTTTCGACGATGAGGTAGTCAAAACCCCCTAAATTTATTTCGAAATTACATGATGCTTTTCATGATGCATTTATTTTTTTTAGTTTAGAATAATTATTTTTCTTGAAAATTGCATGTTTAAAAATGAAAATGCAAAAATTATGATCATGCTAGTAATTTTGAAAATGATAATGAAATTTACATGTTTTATAATGGAATAAAATGTTAGATTTAAATCTAATGATGATCCTATGAATGTTTTTCAAGAAGAAATAATATGTATCTTGATGATTTTCGATTTTGATTGGCACCATGCTTAATGTCTTAATGAAAATATTAAGAAGTTTGATATCATGCTTAATGATGATGCATGGATTTTATATCCAAAACTAAGCTTGAAAAGTTAGATTCATCTAAAAAGAAAAATGCATATTTTATGATAAACAAAAAAAATGATTCTGATTGAAAATATGAAATCATACTTGATGAAATAATGTAATTTGAGATCATGCTTAATAAATTTATATTTTGAAATTATGTATGATGATTCTTACGATTGATGGATTATCAATTTTTATGGTAATGAAAATGGCTTTTTCGGTTTTAAATGTTGATGCATGTTTATATTTGGCATAAATGAAAAAAACATGCTTCTATGAAATAAATCACATGAATTGAAACAACTAAAGAGAGAAAAGTATTTTTCTTGAAAATTATTTTTCTCTATCTTATTGATTTTGATGAATCTATTTGATCATTTTTTTATGAATCTCTTGAAAATGATTTTGATTTGACGATTTGAATTCGAATGAGTTTTTATTCAAATCATGATCTTGATCTCTTGGAATTACTTGATTTTTTTTTTCAAGATCTCTTCTTTTTACTTCTACGATTTTTTCTTAGTATTTTATTTAAAGAAGAGATTTACTATATGAATAATGTCTTTTGGTATTTAATTGGTCTTATCCTTCATGACATGATTTCTTTGTATTTATGACTTGTATGGCTTAAAATGTTTTGGAATGATGCATGCAATACTATGATTTTTCCCTTAGATATGAATGCATGAAACACTCATGATATTATTTTGATGCATACAATGATGAAATATTCATGATGAAAAATTATTTTGATATTCACGACTTGATTACCTTACCTTTGTCATAATTTAAAAATTAATATAAAGGGTCTTCCCTTCTTTTTGACAATGACAAAGGGGGAGATAAAAGATGCTAGCTTGCACAATACAAGAAGAAAGCAAAAATTGCTAAATTACGTATTACAAAGAAAGCAAAAATCACACTTCTCAAAAGAGAAGAAAGAACTTGCTATATTGAACATCACCAAAATTGCTATCTTGCCTATCTCAAGAAGCAAAATTTGCTAAACTTGCACACCTAGCAAAATTTATAAACTTACATATTTCAAGAAGCAAGGGTTGCTTTCTTGAACATCTCAAAATTGCTCACTTGCATATTCTAAAATGTTGTAAAATTTTTGTTAGCTTGCATAATGATAAAACTAGAGATTTATGATGCAATATATTGAACTTGTATTCCAAACACATGATTAGTTGGACTTCTTCTTTTTGTTGATGACAAAGGGGGAGAAGTATGTTGATGTTATGCATGATTTGATCATGACATATTTGCTTCGATTTTTGAATCCAAGGGTTCTATCAACATGACATATTGATAAGGGGAGTTTTTTAAACTCTAGGAGTTTAGTTAACTCCATCATCAATTGGTTGTCATCATCAAAAAGGGGGAGATTGTTGAATCTCATATTTTGATGATGAAACTAATTGATAGTATTTATGATTTAATTTATGTTTTGAGTGACGTAGGATGCTTTGATCAGGATGAGATAATTAAAGTAGGAAGAATCGTGTTGTGCCGGGGGAAAATATGTCAGAAGACTAGACGTCGGGCCAGAGGATCGATCGACGTATCGACAGAAGGCTTCGGGCCATAGATTCGGGCATCGGACCACGAAGAGCGGATATTGCGTCAAGGATATCGGAGTTGTGGAGTCAACTGGCCGATTGGACAATATGCCGTAAGAGAGGACGATGCACCGAAGAATCGGACGAAGCGTCGAGGGACCAATGACATGCTGGACAACATGATCAATGCTTAGTATTAATTGTCTAGATTGAAATGTGTTTTACATGTGCAGGATTAACTACGATAGCAAGGCATGAAGCAAAATGAAGTCCCGGAGTCAAGGACGTGATTTCGTTGGGAGTTCGAGAGTTCATTAGAAGTCCGAACGTTCGTTAGAAGTTTTGGCAGAACCAGCCGAGAAGTCTCAGAGCTTGCCAGAGAAGCTCATCGGAAATCGCCAAGAAGATCATCATAAAGTCTAGGAGCTTACTAGGAGTCCGCCAGAACATTGCCGAGAGATCGTCGGAAGTTCGTCGGAAGTTTGTCGGAAGATCTCTGGAAGCTCACCGGAAGAAACTAAGACATAGGGACTTATTTAGCTTAGCAAATGTCTTAGGAATCGTAGTTAGCACGTAATTGGGTTTGGATTTGGGCCAACCTAATTAGGGGCCAGCTAGGCCGATGTAAGTACTGTGTTAGGCCCAATGAGAGGCCCAAACAATGCCCTAATAAGTGGCACTATTGTGGCACAGTCTTCAAGACTGTGTCAGGTAGTGGTAACGCTAGTCTGGGCAGTGGTACCACCCAGCATAGCCCCCCAGGTGGTGGTACCACCCAGCGTAGTGTAAGTGTCAGACTGACACTAGTGGTGGTACCGCCCAGCGCAGGCGGTGGTACCGCCCGTGCTCGGGAAACTTGGGATGAGATGTTTTTAGGCTCCAAGTTTGAATCAACTTAAAGCCTATAAATACCCCTCTCATCCCTGGTTAAAAGACACAAGCACAGAGTATTTAAAAGTAAGAAAATGCTACTGTAATCTCTTTAGAAATTCCCCTCCTCTAGCTTAAACTTAGAATTCTGTTTAAAGAGGAGTGTAAGTGCTTGTAAGGGTTATTTCCTAAACCCAGCAAAAGTTGAAGAGGGGTGTAAAAGGTGGCTGGTCTTCGCTTATTGAAGGATTACCTCTAGTGGATGCCTGTGACCTCGTCGGAGGAGGAAGCCGAAAGTGGATGTAGGTCACGTTGACCAAACCACTCTAAAGCTCGGTTTGCATTTACTTTGAGCAACTTTCTTTTATAGCAAACTATCTCTCCTCTTTATTGTACTTTAACTACGTTTACATATGCTTTCAAGTAAATATCTTCCGAGATCGGCTTTAATCGTATGAAGACTTTACGAAACCGGTTTTATCGAAATGAAATGTTTTTGAAGACGTGTATTTTATCCGCTGCACTAATTCACCCCTCCTCTTAGTGCCGACCCCTGATCCTAACAACTGCGCCTTCTCTTGTGATTACAACTTAATCATAAACACATAGGCCCGATAATAAATGAGAAATAAAGTGATAGCTCGTAGGCCCCAATAATAATAATAATTACAAGTACACACACATCAAATGATCTATGATCATCCATGCACATCATACATCAGATGTAAATATCATTATATAGGACTACTTGATAATAATAAAAATTAATTAAACCTTTTAATTAATTAATATTTTTTGAAATCAGGGATATGCAAGAAATTTTGTTTTAAATTGTGAGGCGGTATTTTCATAATTTGGATAAAAGTACAACATTTGGAATTTTAAAAATTTCGAGGCGCAAAACTACCTTTTGTAAAAAAAAAAACCTAACCCTCCCCTATGCTGCGCTGTAGCTGCCACTACCCTGTTGGCGATGACCATACAGGGCATGTGGTGAGGGCACCACCTTTGACCCCGATTGCTAGCCTATGGGCGGCATGAGCATCGCCCCTTTCGGGCGACTATTGCTCTCCATAGGCAGTGCCCTTCCTAGTGGCTCATCCGAGGGCAAGTGCCACCCTTGCAAGCGGCTCGCTCGTGGGCGATGTGCTACCTACCTATGAGCGAGCACAGCGCTTGCGCGAAGACATGCTTAAGGGCACCCTACCTGCGGGGGCCCTACCCACGGGCGTAATGCCTGCACGTAGGCGGTCGCCATTGCAGCAGCTCAGCGGTTGGCGACAGCAAGCCTGCTATAACTAGGCCGCAAGTGCCTACATGTAGATGGCAGCACTGCCATCTGCGAGGGCAGCAACAGTTGCTACCCTATCTCGCTATTGCATCAATGATTTTGATGTCAAAAGCTTCTCTAAAACACAACACACACAGTTCAAAACCAATCTATTGCACGAACAACCTGGCTCTGATACCACTATAGGAAAATCTAGGGGTGACATCACATGCACAGTGGAAGAACAGAAAACAAAAATCCCTAAATTTCTCATAAATTATGTTCATTGTCATATGAAGATTGGTGCGCAAAATCCACAAAATTAAAAATTACATATATGAAAGATTATATTTTACCTAGGGAGATCGTATATCCCTTAATTCCTACAAATCTATAGGAGAGGATGAAGAAGGTCAAGCATCATCCTCTCTAGAGGATGCCCTTCAAATCTCTAGGCTTGCTATATGAGGAGGAAAAGGGGAGAGGAGAATAGGAGGTGGCAACTAAGAAACCTCTAGCCTATGAGCCTTTGGTTCTCTCATATTTATAGAGATCTCTTGTAAACTTAATCCGAATGGATCTATTAGGATCCTTTTTCTGAGCTTTTGAATAGTGTTTATTGAGTCTATTTAGTCTAATTGTTTATTGAGTCTGTTTAGTTCAGTTAGAGTTTGGTAGAGGTTTATTTAATATTTATTTATTATTAAGAGTCCAAGTCCTGGTGGACCCTAGGTGAAACTCTATAAATAGTGATATAACCCTTTCTTTTTGGTAATTAATCATTCAATCAATGAAATATTATTCTAGTCTGTAGACCAAACCCTAGGAGGTCGATCCTCTCGAAGTGATCAAGGAGGCCGATCCCCTTGAAGCGATCATTATCATTTCCTTTTCTCCCCTTTCTTCCATAATAAGAACTTAGGGTCTTATCATTTGGTATCAGAGTGACGATTCTTGGCGTTCTCGCTGTAGTGTTGCCATAGCTATCATCATAAAAAAAGAAAAGAAAAGAGAAGAAGCTGCAGCCCGCCGCAGCCCTGCTTCCCTTCTTCCCTATCGCCACTACAAGGCAACTCTTTCTCCACCGCTGCTGCTGTTTCCCGGTCGCTTGACCACCATCGCTACTACTCCCCAGCCACTGATCCTTGGCATCTCGCTATAGTGATTGACGTAGCTATCATAAAAAAGAAAAATTATAAGAAAGGGTGAAGCCGGCAACCACGCACATTGTTCCTTCTTAACCGAGAAGGAACCTTTGTTTCCCAGCGCCAACCACCATTGCCTCTTCTCCATTGCTAGCATTGCTTCCCTACTAGCGACCACCGCTGCTACTCCCTGGCCAGTTCACACTATGTTAGGAACACTGTGTCAGTTCCGAAAATTTCTTTCATATGATAAAACCGATTTCGGAAACTTGCTCAACTTGAAAGCATGTTCGTAAATGTATTGAAGGCAGTAAGAAGTAAAATGGTTTGCAGTAAAGTAAATTGCTCAAGATGAAATGCAAACCAGATTTTAGAGTAGTTCGGTCATCATGACCTACATCCACTTCATTGATTCCTCTTCCGTCGAGGCCACCGACAACTACTATTGATATTCTTTTAATAGGCAAAGATCAACCTCCTTTTTACACCCCTCTTCTCCTTTTCACAGGTTTAGAAGTCAACCTTTACAAGCACACACACTCCTCTCTATACAGAATTCTAAAGTTAGATCAAGAGGAGGGATTTCTCAAGTGATTTCTACAGCATTTTCTCACTTTAATACTCTCTATGCTTCTGTCAGTTAACCAGGGATGAGAGGGGTATTTATAAGCTTCAAGTTGATTCAAACTCGGAGCCTAAAACGGTCTCATCCCAGGTTTCTTGGGTACTGGCAGTACCGTTGTCGTTCTTGGGCAGTACTACAACCGCAGGATCTACTACTGGGCAGTACCACCGCCGAACAAGGGTGGTACCACCGCTGGCAGCTTTGCTGCCGGCCATACCACCACCTAGATTTCCTTAGTTGCTGTTCCCCAAGCGGTGCCACACCGGCCAGGGTTTCAACACCTTGGTTGGGCCTTGAATCCGGCCCAAACCAGCCAAACTTGGGGCCCAGTTGGCCCCTAACAGAGTTGATGGGATTACTTCATAATCCTAACTCAAATTATGTGTTAACTATGATTCCTAAGACATAATTTAAGCAAGATAAGTCTGGTTTCTTCCAGCGATCTTTTGGTGAACTTCCGACGATCTCTTGGTAATATTTCGGCGAACTCCCGGCAAGCTCTTGGACTTCACGATGATCTTCTTGGTGAGTTCCGATGAGCTTCTTTGGTAAGCTACTAGACTTCTCGGTTGGTTCCAGTAGAACCTTCGACAAACATCCGGACTTCCGACGAACTCTCGAACTCCCAACGAAATCATATTCTTGACTCTAGAACTTCATTTTACTTTATGCATTGCTATCGTAGTTAATCCTGCACACACAAAAATATACTTTAATCTAGACAATTATTACTAAGCATGAATCATGTTGTCCGGCATGTCATTGGTCCATCGATGCTTCGTCCGATTCTTTGGCGCATCTCCCGATCTTGCGGCCTGTTGCCCAATCGGCTAGTTGATCTCCGCAACTCCGATATCTTTGGCGCAATATTCACTCTTCTTGGCATGATACCCAAATCTATGGCCCGAAGCCTTCTGTCGATATGTCGATCGATCCTTTGGCTCGACGTCCAATCTTTTAACACATTTTCCTCCGGCCCAATATGATTCTTCCTGCTTTAATTGTCTCTCCCTGATTGAAGCATCCTGCATCACTCAAAATGCAGATCAAATCATAAATACTATCAATTGGTTTCATTATCAAAATCCAAGATTCAACAATCTCCCCCTTTTTTATGATGACAACCAATTGATGACGGAGTTAACTCCCGGAGTTTAAACAAACTACCATATCAATATGCCATATTGGTAGAATCTTGAATTCAAGCTGAATTCAAGTCGTTGCAAATTTCATCATGAATATTTGTAACACATCATCATGCATAACATGATCATACTTTTCCCCCTTTGTCATCAATAAAAAGGAGAAGTTCCAAGTATCAAGTGTTTAAGATATAAGTTCAAATCATTGCATAAAAAACATAATATCAAGTTTTATCATTATGCAATTTGTAAGCTAAAAATTTAGCAAGTGTTACATCATGAAAGCTATCAAGTTTTAGATATGTAAGGTAGTAAGATAGCAAGTTTACAACATACAAGCTAGCAAAAATTTCAAAAGTAAATGCAAGATAGCGATGTTCAAGATAGCAAGCTCTTTCTTCTCTTTTGAGAAGTGCCATTTTTGTTTCCTTTGCAAAGTGCAAGCTAGTAAAATTTTACAATATTTTAAAACATGCAAACTAGCAATTTTGAGATGTTTAAAAAAGCAACTCTTGCTTCTTGAAATATAAGTTTTGCTAGATGTGTAAGTTAATATTTTTTGCTTCTTGAGATAGACAAGATAGCACTTCTTGGTGATGTTCAAGATAGCAAGTTCTACATCATACAAGCTAGTGAATCTTACAATATTTTAGAACATGCATATTCACCAAATCATCATAAATTTTAATGATGTGCAAAATTACAAATTTTACAAGTTTGCATTTGTGCGTCTTAAGATTTGCAAGATAGCACTTTTTACTTCTCTTTTGAGATGAGCAAGCTAGCAAGCTTTCTTCTTTTGCAATGTGCAAGTTTTCAAATTTCGCATCTTGAGCTAGCAATTTTTCTCCCCCTTTGTTATTGTCAAAAAGAAGGGAAAGAATATAGTTTTGTATCTCTTTTTCCCTTTACAACAATTTTCAAATCATGACAAAGGATGAATAATAAAAAAAATCAAGTTCTGAATGTCAAAATAATTTTTCATCATGAATATTTTATCATTGCATGCATCATTATCATAAGTTGAAGTATTACATGCATAATATCAAATTATCATTCATAATTACATTAATGTTTCAATCATAATTTCAATATGTTTGTGCATCATTATGGTTTCAATTTACAACATGCACAATTTTAAAACTTTGCATATGGTATCCTTATTTCATGTATGACATAAATAAATCAATCACCATGGGCATATCATACATGATATTTATGCATTCATGATACATCATTTTGGCAACAAATCATAGCATTTTAAATCATGATGATATCTAAATGTCAAATTATATTACATCCTATCATGCATAATAATAACTTCTCATTTATTTGCATAAATTCATGAGTATTTCATGCATAATTTCATATCATCACATGAAAAATATTAAGAGAATTTTGGTGATGAGATATACAAATCATGAAGACAAATTGTGAATATCAAGAGACATATTATGATTCTTTTTTGATAACTCAGATAGCGAAAAGAAAGAATCATAGTAGACATTCTTGATTTATAAAAAGAATTTTTTGTTGAATCTCGTATTTTGATGATGAAACCACTTGATATGTGTTTATAATTTAAACTACATTTTGAGTGATGCAGGTCTACTCAATCAGGATTAGACAATTAACGCAGGAGGAATTGACGTTGCGCCGGAGAAGATCACGTTAGGATATTGGATGGCAGAAGACTTCGGACGTCGGGCATCAGGCCAAGAGTGAAATTGCGCCAAGGATATCGGGGTTGCGGAGGTCAACCGCCGATTGGGCAACAAGCCGCAAGAGAGGACGATGCACCGAAGAATCGGACGAAGCACCAACCAATGACGTGCCGGGCAATAGAATGTCAATTCGCATTGTAATAATTGTCTAGATCGGAGTAGAGTTTTAGCTTATGTGTGCAGGATTAAATATGATAATGACGAAGACATAAAGCAAAACAAAGTGTCGGAGTCAAGCACGAAGGATTCATTGCGAGTTTGAGAGTTCGATGGAAGTCCAAAGGTTCGTCGGGAATGCTGCCGGAACTAGCCGAGAATGAGTAGGGAGCTTGCCGAAGGATTCTTCGGAAGCTCGCCGGAAGGTTCGTTGGAAGTTCGTGGAGCTTGCCGAAGAAGCTCGTTGGAACTCGTCAAGATCAAATCGTGAAGTCTAGGAGCTTGCCGGGAGTCCGTAGAATGGTTTCCGAGAGTTTATCGGAAAACCGTCGGAAGTTCGCCGGAAGCTCGCCGGAAGAAGTCTTGACATACGGACTTTGTAATAGCTTAGAAAATGTCTTTAAATTCGTAGTTAGCATGTTACTTAGGGTTAGGATTAGGTGTTAATCCTATAAACCAAGTAGGGGCCAATTGGGCTCTAGTTCGGACTGGTTTGGGCCAATTTTGGAGCCCAACCAGTGAGCTGAAATAGTGTAGGCGGTGGCACCGCCTAGCACCCGAGAGCCAGGCGGTGGCACCGCTTGGCTGGGCGGTAGCACCTCCAGCTTCGGGAACCAAAGAGAATTCAAATTTTGGAGCCCAAATTTGAATCCTCTTGAGGCCTATAAATACCCCTCAAATCTCAACTGAGATTACAACCTTTTGAAAAGCAATAGTTTGAGTTAAGAGCCTTAGAATAGTCTTTGCAAGCCTTGTTTTTCATATTGCCTAAGTGTTCACCTCCTCGCATCTTGTTGAAAAGAATTGTAAGAGTGTGAACCACTTGTAAAGGTTGTAAGAGGGGTATTAGTCCTTCCCTTACAAGAAATTTGCTAATGGAAGTTGGAAGCCTCTTTGAAGAAGGCTTCGCAAGTGGATGTAGGTCATTTTGACCGAACCACTTTAAAAACTACTGCGTTATCTGGTTTGCATCCTACTCTTGCCATTTACATACTGCAAACTTCTCTACTTAGTTACTACGCTTACATACGTTTCTAAGTTATCAAGCTTCTAAAATCGGTTTCCATTGATATTGATTTTCATCGTACGAAAGATTTATCAAAACCGAAGTTTTAATCCGCTGCACTAATTCACCCCCCCCTCTTAGTGCCGCTCCGATCCTAACAATTGGTATCAGAGCCCGGTATTTCTCATTTCGGATTTACACCCGAGAGAAATGGCTCTTCTTGGCTTTCAAGAAGGCTTATCGGTTTTTCGACCACCGTTGTTTAACGGATTGGACTACACTTATTGGAAAACTCGAATGAGAGTTTTCTTGATTTCTATGAATTTGGATTTATGGAATATCGTTGAAAACAGTTTTCAACTTCCCTCTAAATCGATGAACGAATGGTTAGATTTGGAAAAGAAGTATTTTTCTTTAAACGCAAAGGCTATGAATGCCTTATTTTGCGCTTTGGACAAAACTGAGTTTAATCGGATTTCAATGTGCGAAACGGCTTTTGATATTTGGTGAACACTTGAAATCACACACGAGGGAACTAGTAGAGTCAAAGACTCGTAAGTTAACATTTTATTGCATGATTTTGAGCTTTTTCGAATGCAACCAAGCGAGACTATAGGTGACATGTACACCCGTTTCACGGATGTCATCAATAATCTAAGTGTTCTTGGTAAATCTTTTTGAAATTTTGATCTCGTGAGCAAGATCTTAAGATCCCTTCCAAAAAGATGGGATCCTAAAATAACCGCAATACAAGAAACAAAAGATTTAAATATTTTTCCACTTGAAGAACTAATTGGTTCATTGATGACATATGAAATGGTTCACAATACACATGATGAACATGATGAACAAAATCACCTTCCAAAGAGCAGGAAGGATTTGGAGCTCCGGACAAATGAATACCACTTGAGCGATGACTCAAGTGATGAGGACAATGTTGAACTTAAACTTCGAACACTAAATCTTAATAAATTTATTAAACAAAAATCTAAAATAAACAATGAACTTGAACGGAGGAAGAGGCCAAAGAAGAGGAAGGCAACCAAGGATGAATCAAAAACTTCCAAAGGCGAAACGACGAATTGGACTTTGACGGGCTTCGACTACAAGGTGAGTAACTCAACTCTCTTGAATTATTTTGAAATTACTTAAAGCCCTTCATGAGTGCTTAATTTAGATAGTAGGAATAGGAAATAAAAAAATTATTTTTCAAAAATCATATCATGTTTTTCTTTGTAGCATCTTTGAAAAATTAAAAAATTTGATCATGAAAAGTATATTGCAAAGGTTTCATGCATGTTATGTTTTGAAATGTTGAATGATGCAATATTAGGGATGATAATATGATATGTGATAATGCTTAGGATTAATCCATACATATGTATATGTCATGCATGAGTTTTTGAAGTAAATGTTGATTTGAACCTCTCATTTTAGATTAATATGCTTTTGGTCTAATCGTTTTTATGATGAATTAAGATAACATTCTCATGACATATTAAGATGACATAGTGCATGTACATCTATGTATGAATTTCTTGATAGTCTTTTGACGATAGACGTGATATCATGATGTGTTTGGTCTTAACGGCTTCATGACGAAACTTATGTTTCAATTTTAAATGATGATACTTGTTTTCACAAAAAGACTTGAATACCCTCACATGAAATCAATTGTATGAAATGGAAATAATTTTCTATCCTATTGAGATTAATGAATTTATTTTACTAATCTTATGAATCTCATGAAAATAAACATGATGAATATTTTATAACTGAGTTGTCTTATAAGATTTTGCCTTTACGTCTTGAACTTTCATGCTTATATTGATTTGACATATAAAGACTAAGGCACACTTAGATGAAAATGAATCACTTAAAAAATGTTTTTCCCATCTGATCGAGATTAATGATTTCATGATATTTTGTGAATCTCGAAATTGATTTTGATGACTTGATTATGAGTTTCAAGTTACCGATTTGATTTGAATAAGTTTTATTTAAATCATAATCTTGATCTTGCAAAATTGAAATCACAAATAATATCTTTTGGTATTCATGAATTGATACTCACAATATGAAAGTATTGGTATTCATGACTTGAATTTGATTGAAACATTGCATGCTTAAATTAATCATTCTCCTATGTTTCAAAAATTCTTTAAAAGCCTTATGAGATGACTGAAAATTAATTTGCTTTATGATGAATCACGAATCATGACTTGATCTATGATATTGATATATTGGTTGTATAATTCTTTTGCTCTATTAAAAGGATTTATTGAATGAATCATGTCCTTCTTGAATTTTCTTGATATCATGACATGATTTTGTAAGTTGGCTTGTATAATGATTAAAATCTTTTGGCCATTGATTTCTCCCTTCTTTTCGGTAATGACAAAGGGGGAGAAATATATGAATTGATACTATGAGTGCCATATTTGAATGATAAATATATGAATTAATGCTATAAGTGTCATATTTGAATTTGAATTATGTTAAGATATCAAAAGAAGCTTGCATCGAAATATATGGTAAATTGATAATCGAAATGCTATGATTTTCATATACCATGTTTGCATCATATTAAGATATCAAGAACTTGCATTGTAATTTTACTTGCTGATATCTTGTCATGTGATGAAATACTACGATTTGTTGCTAAAATGATGCATGCAATACTTATGTTTTTTATGTGATGTATTACATATGAAGTGAATCATGATTAATATTGCCTTAATTTGAATTCAAGGTTTATCTCAATTATGGAATTTTTAAATAAGAATGATTGCTCACCTTTGTCATGATTTAGAAATTGACATAAAGGGTCTTCCCTTCCTTTTGACAATGACTAAGGGAGAGATAGCTAGCTTGCACAATTCAAGAAGAAAGCAAAAATTGCACTTCTCAAAAGAGAAGAAATTGCTATCTTGAACATCACCGAGAATTGCTAGCTTGAAACATCAAGAAAATGCAAAAATGTGCTATCGTGCCTATCTCAAGAAAAGCAAATATGCCAACTTGCATATATTTGAATTTGCAAGCTTATAAAACTTGTATATTTCAAGAAGCAAGAGTTGCTTTCTTGAACATCTCTAAATTGCTAGCTTGCAAGTTCTAAAATGTTGTAAAATTGCTAGATTGCATGATGATAAAAATTTAATATTATGTTTTTCATGCAATGAGTTGAACCCATATAACAAACACTTGATTGTGGTACTTCTCCTTTTTGTTGATGACAAAGGGGGAGAAGTATGTTGATGACATGACATGTGATGCATAAGTTTATGCATATGTTCATGAAGATGTGTTGCAAGTATTCATGATGAATATTGCAATGACTTGAATTCGGTTTGAATTCAAGGTTCTATCAATATGGCATATTGATAGGGGGAGTTTGTTTAAACTCCGGGAGTTAAGGTTAACTCCATCATCAAGTGGTTGTCATCATCAAAAAGGGAGAGATTTTTGAATCTCGTATTTTTATGATGAAACCACTTGATATGTGTTTATAATTTAAACTGCATTTTGAGTGATGCAGGTCTACTTGATCAGGATTAGACAATTAACGCAGGAGGAATTGACGTTGCGCCGGAGGAGATCACGTTAGGATATTCGATGGCAGAAGACTTCGGACGTCGGGCATCGGGCCAAGAGCAAAATTGCACTAAGGATATCGGGGTTGCGGAGGTCAACCGTCGATTGGGCAACAAGCCGCAAGAGAGGACGATGCACCGAAGAATCGGACGAAGCGCCAACCAATGACGTGCCGGGCAACAGAATGTCAATTCGCGTTGTAATAATTGTCTAGATCGGAGTAGAGTTTTAGCTTGTGTGTGTAGGATTAACTATGATAATGACGAAGACATAAAGCAAAACAAAGTGTCGGAGTCAAGCACAAAGGATTCATTGCAAGTTCGAGAGTTCGACGGAAGTCCGAAGGTTCATCGGGAATGCTGCCGAAACTAGCCGAGAATGAGTAGGGAGCTTGCCGAAGGGTTTTTCGGAAGCTCACCGGAAGGTTCGTTGGAAGTTCGCGGAGCTTGCCGAAGAAGCTCATTGGAACTCGTCAAGATCAAATCGTGAAGTCTAGGAGCTTGCCGGGAGTCCGCAGAATGGTTTCCGAGAGTTTATCGAAAAACCGTCGGAAGTTCGCCGGAAGCTCACCGAAAGAAGTCTTGACTTACGGACTTTGTAATAGCTTAGAAAATGTCTTTAAATTCATAGTTAGCATGTTACTTAGGGTTAGGATTAGGTGTTAATCCTATAAACCAAGTAGGGGCCAATTGGGCTCTAGTTCGGACTGGTTTGGGCCAATTTTGGAGCCCAACCAGTGAGCTGAAATAATGTAGGCGGTGGCACCGCTAGATTTGGCGATGGCACCGCCTAGCACCCGAGAGCCAGGCGGTGGCACCGCTTGGCTGGGCGGTGGCATCGCCAGCTTCGGGAACCAAAGAGAATTCAAATTTTGGAGCCCAAATTTGAATCCTCTTGAGGCTTATAAATACCCCTCAAATCTCAACTGAGATTACAACCTTTTGAAAAGCAATAGTTTGAGTTAAGAGCTTTAGAATAGTCTTTGCAAGCCTTGTTTTTCATATTGCCTAAGTGTTCACCTCCTCCCATCTTGTTGAAAAGAATTGTAAGAGTGTGAACCACTTGTAAAGGTTGTAAGAGGGGTATTAGTCCTTCCTCTACAAGAAATTTGCTAGTGGAAGTTGGAAGCCTCTTCGAAGAAGGCTTCGCAAGTGGATGTAGGTCATTTTGACCAAACCACTTTAAAAACTACTGTGTTATCTGGTTTGCATCCTACTCTTGCCATTTACATACTGTAAACTTCTCTACTTAGTTACTATGCTTCCATACATTTCTAAGTTATCAAGCTTCTAAAATCGGTTTCCATTGATATTGCTTTTCATCGTACGAAAGATTTATCAAAATCGAAGTTTTAATCCGCTGCACTAATTCACCCCCCCTCTTAGTGCCGCTCCGATCCTAACATTTTTAAGTTATAATTTTGAGAAATCAAGAGAAACTATGATTCATTTTAACAAATCTCCTCTTAAATAAATAACGAAAAGAATTATTAGGAAATCATGATATAGATAAAATTCATTGAATCTTGTAGGAGAACAAGATATTAATTCATGCATATAAAATCTCCCAATTCATTATGAATCATAAAAATTATAATTTCAAAAAATCATGATTCATTTAGGAAATTTTCCTTTTTAGTAAACGATAAAAAGAAATATGGGAGTTCAGAAAACAAGATCTTGATTCATAAACGATTTCAAGTTATAAATCATGAGAAATCAAGATCATGATTTCGATAAAATCCATTAAATTTAAATCACTTTCATAATCCATGAGATTCATTAAAGCATAATATATATGGATTCATTAATGAAAAATCAATAAGATGGAAAATGTATTCCTCCTTTTTTCCCCCTTTTTTATATATATTTTATTTGAAGTTGTTTATTTCATACAAGCATGCCTTTGTCTTTTTCGTATGAAAACCATACATCATGGTTTAAAATCAAAAAAGTAAATCTCATCATGGAAATCATCAAGATCAATAAACCATAAAGCATAATTTAAATGTAAAATCATCAAGCATGATACTTACATTATTTCATATAAGCATGCCTTTGTCATTTATGCCAAATCAAGACATGTATCTTTTTAAAATGGAAAAAGTCACTTTCATTATGGTAAAAATCGATAATCCATAAATCGCAAGAATCATCATGTATAAATTCGAAACATAAACTTATTGAGCATGATATCAAATCATTACTTCAAATGAAAACTTGATTTCATTAATAATAGAGCATCTTTAATTAAAATTGAGAAACAATATGGTTAATCTTATTAAGTGTATAAGCATTAGATTTATATTTAACATTTTATTGTATTATTGCATCATTAAAACATCAAGCATGATTTCAATCAACATCGAAAATACACATTATTTCTTCTTGAAAAACATGCATAGGATTATTATTAGATTTAAATCTAATATTTTATTTCTTTATCATAAAACATGTAATTTTCATTATCATTTTCAAAATTACTAGCATGATAAGCATTATCCTATTTTATTTTTGGATTTTCATTACATCATTAAATATGTAATTAAAAAATATATAATTTTTTTAAAAACTAGATTAAAAGTAACTCATGAAGAACATCAAGTAATTTCAAAGTAAACTAAGGTAGTTTCATTTGAG
This sequence comes from Musa acuminata AAA Group, assembly GCF_036884655.1. Taxonomy (NCBI): domain Eukaryota; kingdom Viridiplantae; phylum Streptophyta; class Magnoliopsida; order Zingiberales; family Musaceae; genus Musa; species Musa acuminata. The sequence continues at coordinate 12,073,829 of NC_088358.1, read as the reverse complement.
TTTACCTCATTGTAGAAAGTCGTTAAGGCGTAGTTTGCTACCTCGCCTTTGTTGATTTTCTCCTCGTGCTTGATTCGTCCCAAAGAGCTTCCTTCTTTTTACGTTTATAGAAAGTAGTTGTATTCTTTTTAAATTATTTTTGTTCTTTAACTCTTGTTTCATGAACCTTTTAAATTTCATAGTGAGGAGTTCATGTTCACCATTACTTGAGCTTATGCTTCAGTGGTCTTCAATTGTTCTAAGTCCGAAATCCTTCCTATTCTTTGGAAGGTTGTTCTCAAGTTCTTGTTTTGCCACATTGTTCATTTCGTAGGTCATTAAAGTCCCAATTAGTTTTTCGAGTAGAAGATTGTTTAGGTTTTTAGCCTCTTGTATGGCAGTTACTTTTGAATCCCAAACTTTAGAAAGAGAATGTAAAATTTTGTTTACAAGTTCAAAATCTGAAAAACTTTTACCAAGTGATTTTAAACCATTGACGACATTCATAAAATAGGTGTACATGTCTCTAATGGTTTTGCTTGGTTTCATACGAAACAATTCGAAATCATGCATTAAAAGATTAATCTTTGAAACTTTTACTCTATTAGTGCCTTCGTGTGTGGTTTCATAGAAACATGATTGAACTCGGTTTTGTCTAAAGTGCAAAATAGAGCATGATTGAACTCAGTTTTGTCTAAAGCGCAAAATAGAGCATCCATAGCTCTAGTATTTAAAGGAAATGTCTTCTTCTTTAAATTATTCCAATAGTTCATTGGAAGAGAAGACCTTTAAAAACCATTTTCAATAATATTCCATAAGTTCAAATCCAAAGAAAACAATAAAACTTTCATCCGAGTTTTTCAATATGTGTAGTCCATCCCATTGAAAAAGGGAGGACGAATGAGAGAGTGACCCTCTTGAAAGCTGAAAAGAGCCATTTCTTTTGGGTGTTAAACCAAATGAGAAATATGAGCTCTGATACCGACTATTCGGAACGAGTCGGCACTAATAGGGGGGGAGGAGAGTGTGGGGGGGTATGGGTGGTGGTGAATTAGTGCAGCGGTAAAATACGCCGGTTTCGAAAATTTCTTTCGTATGATAAAATCGATTTCGGAAACTTGCTCAACTTGAAAGCATGTTCGTAAATGTATTGAAGGCAGTAAGCAAGTAAAATGGTATGTAGTAAAGTAAATTGTTCAAGATGAAATACAAACAAGATTTTAGAGCAGTTCAGTCATCATGACCTACATCCACTTCGCCGATTCCTCTTCCGATGAGGCCATCGGCATCCACTATCGATCTTCCTTTAATAGATGAAGATCAACCTCCTTCTTACACCCCTCTTCTCCTTTTCATAGGTTTAGGAGTCAACCTTTACAAGCACACACACTCCTCTCTTAACAGAATTCTAAAGCTAGATCTAGAGGAGGGATTTCTCAAGTGATTTCTATAGCATTTTCTTACTTTAAAACTCTCTGTGCTTGTGTCAGTTAACCAGGGATGAGAGAGGTATTTATAGACTTCAAGTTGATTCAAACTAAGAGCCTAAAAAGGTCTCATCCTAAGTTTCCTGGGTATTTGTGGTACCACCGTCGTTCCTAGACGGTACTACCACCGTAGGATCTGCTACTGGGTGGTACCACTACCGAACAAGAGCGGTACCACCGCTCAGATTTCCTGGGGTGTTGTTCCCTAGGCAGTGCCACCACCGGCCAGGGTTTCAGCACCCTAGTTGGGCCTTGAATCCCACCCAAACTAGCCTAACTTCGGGCCCAATTGGCCCCTAAGAGAGTTGATGGGATTACCGCCCAATCCCAACTCCAATTATGTGCTAACTATGATTCCTAAGACATAATCTAAGCAAGATAAGTCTGGTTTCTTTCCGTGATCTTCCGGTGAACTTCCGACGATCTCTCGGTAATGTTCCGGTGGACTCCCGGCAAGCTCCTAGACTTCACGATGATCTTCCTGGTGAGTTCCGACAAGCTTCTTTGGCAAGCTCCTGGACTTCACGTTTGGTTCCGGCAGAACTTCCGACGAACGTCTGGACTTCTGACGAACTCTTGAACTCTTAACAAAATCGCGTTCTTGACTCCAGGACTTCATTTTTCTTTATGCCTTGCTATCATAGTTAATCTTGCTCACACAAAAATACACTTTGATCTAGACAATTATTACTAAGCATGAATCATATTGTCTAGCATGTCATTAGTCCATCGATGCTTCGTCCGATTTTTTGACGCATCGTCCGATCTTGTGGCCTATTGCCCAATCGGTTAGTTGATTTCTGCAACTCTGATATCCGTGGTGCAATATTTGCTCTTATTAGCCCGATGCCCAAATCTATGGCCCAAAGCCTTCTGTCGATATGTCGACCGATCCTTCGGCCCGATGTCTAATCTTCTGACATGTTTTCCTTTAGCCCAACATGATTCTTCCTACTTTAATTACCTCTCCCTGATCGAAGCATCTTGCATCACTCAAAATGCAAATTAAATCATAAATACTATCAATTAGTTTCATCATCAAAATATGAGATTCAACACACCGCTACTGCTGTGCCCCGGCCAGCAACTTTCTCTCCTCGCTTCCTATTAGAACCCTTGCAGATTCTAAACTTGGGGTTGATCTTTTTAGGGGATCTGCCTCCTTGGAACTCTATAGAGGTTCCTCCCTCTAAGTTGCTGCTCAAAGGCTGCAGAAAAGATTCATCTATTACTTAACAAAAGAGGATGAGTATATGACTATTTATAGGGCTTTTAAACCCTAACTCCTAATAGGACTCCTACTCAAGACTCCTACTTCTAACCAACTCCAAATAGGACTCCTATTCAAGACTCATATTCCTTTACAACTCCTAATTCTTCTTTAAGAAACAACCTCCTAACCCTAACCGGCCTCTTCACCTCTTTAATAGGGGTCGACTTAGGTAGATTTTACATGAATGCCCCTCTCTATTAGGACTCTCCTAGCTAGAGTCCTGACAAACTTGCCCCGTTCAAATCAGACTTGTCCTCAAGGCTGAGATTCTATGAATTCTGGGAATTTGATCTTCAAGTCATCATAGTTCTCCCAAGTGGCACATTCTGCTGGTAAGTTCGCCCATTGTATTAGCACTTCAGTAGTGGGTCATCGACGTCAGGTCACGATCCGTCGATCAATAATGGCACTCGATTGGGTCAGGAGTTCTCCTTGGGTAGTCATATTTGGTGGATGGATTTGGGCTATCTCTAAGCACTTGTTCACCACTTCCGTCTAGCTATTTGGTTGTGGGTGATACGACGTACTCCTTTTTAATTTAGTGCCCTGTAATTGGAATAACTCTTTAGAAGGTGGCAGCCCTTCGATGAAGTCCATGGAGATGTCATTCCACACCGAGTCCGGTATGGGTAGTGGTTGTCGCTTCCATGGACTTGTCGTTGTTTCACCCTTGTGCTGTTGACATATATCACATTGTGCCACATATTTAGCAATAATTTTTTTTATCCCTCTCCTATAAAAATTTTGCTTCACTCTTTTGTAGGTTCTCAGGAATCTGGAGTGCCCTACTGAAGGTGTGGAGTGCATGTCATGCAGGATGATTTTGATGCAAGGGGAGTCAGGTATAAGCACAATGCGACCTTTGTAGTGTAGATCCCTCGAATCCCAAGTGTAGAGGGCTATTGCCCTTAGATCCTCTAATTTTTTTATGATGTTGCTAATCTCTGGATCCTTCTTCCATTCTTCCCTATTGTCCTCGAGGAAGCTAGTGGTTGGAAGGGAGATGGCTGAAACCTTAGCTTGCTCAAGTAGCCATGAGAGTACATCTGCAACAATGTTTTCTTTCCCTTTTTTGTAAATAATTTCATAATAAAATCTAAAAAGTTTGGTTACCCATTTTTGTTGGTTAGAGGATGATATCTTTTGCTCCAAAAAGTACTTGAGGCTTTTATGGTCGGCTTTGATTTGAAAGCGTTACTTGATCAAGTACGGTCTTCACTTGGCCACCGCATGCACAATCACAAACATCTCCTTGTCGTAAATAGTCATCTTGAGATGGGAAGGAGATAACACCTTACTGGTATAAGTGAGGGGGCGGCCATCTTGCATTAGTACAACACTAATTTTGACTCCGAAGGCATCGGCTTCAATAACAAAAGTCTTGCTGAAGTCGGGCACTATCGTCATTGCAGCTTTATGTTCGTCGAAGGTGGTGGTGGCTTTGTCCGACTATTGGAAAGTATCTTTTTTCAAGGAAGTAAGTGGTGTACTGATCTTTTTATAGTTTTTCATGAACTTGCAGTAGTAGCCCATTAAATCCAGAAAGCCATGTAGCAATTTTATGTTCCTCAGGGTCGGCCAGTTCTGCATTGCTTCAATTATGGAGGGATCTACCGCCACACCTTCCTCTGATATGATATGCCCAAGATATTTTACCTTCTATTGAAGAAAGCAAAAATTCGTAGTGGTCATTGTGTGTTTGAAAGGTGGTTTTCGGTATATCTTTTTCACACACTCGTATTTGATGATACCCGGATCGAAGGTCTAGCTTTGTGAAGATTTATGCTCCCTTTCATTTAGCAATTTATCTACTACTGGAATAGGGTATTTATCCTTGACGCTAATGCCATTTAAAGATCGATAGTCGATGCACATCCGCCAAGTTCCATCCTTCTTGCGTATAAGTAGTACTGGTGAGGAATAGGGGCTGTAACTTGGCCGAACCACCCTTGTTTTAAGCATCTCCTTTACGATCTTTTCAATTTCATCCTTCTGGAGGTGAGTATATCGGTATGACCGAGTGTTCACTGGTGGCTTGCCCGGAAGGATTGGAATCCGATGGTTATGTTGCCGCATAGGAGGAAGACAACACGGCTCAATAAAAATGTCGGCAAATTTAGCAAACAATTAGGCAAGATTTTGATCTTTAATTTCTATTTTCTTCCCCTCTAGTTGCTGCTGGAGATGCATCAAAAAGCCACCATTTACTTTGTGCAAAACTTTGTCCATTCGTTCTATCGAAACGTTGGTTACGTTGCTTCTGCGCTTTCCGCATAGGATGATCTGTTTGCCTTTGCAGTAGAATTTCATAATTAATTTGGAGAAGTTTCAAGAGATATCACCTAGCGTTGTTAGCCATTCTATGATGTCAAGCACGGCGTTATAGTCATCAATTGGGAGGAGGAAGAATTCGGTGATAATTTCTTGGTCTTGTAGTAATAGTTTTACCTGTGGACTTCTTTGGTCGCACTTTAGGATTCTTCCATCGGTGACCTTTACATTGAACTTGCTACAACCTTCAATGCGGAGTGCTATCCGAGTAGCAACCTTACTATTTAGGAAGTTATTAGTGCTGCCCCTGTCGATGAGAATAGTGATCGGTTGTTTTTTGATAAGGCCTCCAACTTTCATCGTTTGCGGGTTTGAGTAGCCGGCTAGTATGTGTACCATAATATTGGTCGGTTGTGGCTCTTCTTTTGCATCTTCTTCTTCATATTTAAGGCTCTCTTTTAGATGTTCAATGACCTCCTTCTACTGGTTCAATTATAAGAAGTCTCCCCTTTCTATAGTAATACTCGCGGCTCCACGGCTTAATGTAATGCCAACATAACCCCTTCACAAATTGCCCCCGAAGTTCTCTTGTTAACCTTTTTGGTACAGGGACTTGGTTGATAGTAGGGGGGGCTAAGTGATAAGACCATAAAGTCTTATCATAAAATGCTCTGATACCAAATGATAAGACCCTAAAGTCTTATCGTGGAAGAAAGGGGAGAAAGGGAATGATAATGATTGCTTCGAGGGGATTGGCCTCCTTGATCACTTCGAGGGGATCGGCCTCCTAGGGTTTATCTACAGAGTGGAATAACACTTCATTGATTACTTAATTGATTGATTGATTTAAAGAAAGGGTTACATCACTATTTATAGAGTTCCACCTAGAGTCCACCAAGACTTGGACTCTTAATAATAAATAAATATAAATAAACCTCTACCCAACTCTAATTGAACTAAATAGACTCAATAAACAACTGGACTAAACAAACTCAATAAAAATTATTCAAAAGCTTAGAAAAATGGTCCTAACAGTTCCTCCCTCTTCAAATCAGCATTCTCCTCAAGGCTGAGCAGCATCAATCTCGAGGAGCTTCTCTTTCAACACTTTAGTCATAGATTATCTACAACCCATCATAACCCATTGATCAAGTAAGTATGGTCTCCACTTTTTGATAGTGTAAGCAACAGGTCAGTCTTTCAGTGTAGTAATCATTGCAAGAAACTTCTGGCCCTATATAATTAATTTTATCTTTGAACCTTTGCTATCACAAGTGAAAATCCATCCATCAATGATCTTTACTTTGAATCTGTCATAGTCTTCAAGGTGGTGGGCCAATCAGTCAACAGTCTCACTGTCCATAAAATTGTTAGTGCTACCAGTATCAATCAAAACTATAATAGGTTGATGCTCCAGAGTTCCGCCAACTTCCATAGTTTGCGGGTTAGAGTAGTCGGCTAATGTATGCATTGTATGTATGGTAGGTTCAACATCTTCATTAGAATTTATACCTTTATGATCGGAGTCCACATTCTTAGCTTTTGGCTCCTCTCCAATTGGTTTAATTATCAGAAGTTTCCCTTATTTACATCGGTGCTTCATACTCCATTTTTCATCATAGTACAAACCTCTTGCTAATCATTCCTTGCTAATTTTTTTCTCATTTAGATGTGCAAATAAGATCGCAGCTATCATAGTGCGGGGTTGACAAGCTTTAACTTCACACCGGATCTCTGGAATAAGCCCTTCAATAAATGTATCTAGAAATTATCGGTCCGACTAATCTCTAGCTTGATTTGACAATCTTTCAAACCTACTATGATATTCTAACACTGTAGAAGTCTGACAAATTTTGGCGAGCTAGCAATCAACATTCTCGTATTCGGATGGGCCAAAGCAAACAAGAAGCTCTCTTTTGAACTGCTCCCGCGAAGGAACTCCTTGGAAAGTTTCATACCAATCGTACCACTAGATTGCATTTCCATCAAGCTGGATTGAGTTCACTTCTACCTTAGATTCTTCTGGGGTTCTGTGAAAACGAAAAAATTTTTCCGCCTTAGAGATCCAACTAGTCGGATCTCCATCTTTCCATCTCGAAAATTCTACCTTCATGTGTGAGTAGCTTGTGTCACGATCTTGGGGCCCTTTTCTTGTATTTTCAGATCTATGCAACGTAGAACTTGAGCCCCTATCATGTTGAAATTTGCTGAGGCTCTCCAGTAAGCTCTTTTTGAAATCATTAAGTGTTTCTTGTAGCTGGTTCTCAATTCTGATTTCCCATGCTTTCATTTGTGCTTTCATTGAGTTATCAGTGGCCATTGCGCAAGATTGCAAATCTAGGTTCTCAACTCCTATTTTTGATGTCGGTTAAGGGCATCAACATTGTCAATGCGAAGTTGCCGAGGGCAGTGCTATGGTCACTGTATTGGAGGAAAAGTTGCTGCCCTATTTCTATCGCTACGTGGGGTGAGAGCGCCGGGGCTGGAAGGCGACTACGTCGATGTGGCTGCAGCTGCTAGACCCAAGGGGTGATCGCCGAGCAACGGGGTTGAGGCTGCGGTGATGGCAACCTATGGTGATGGTGTGGCTGGGGCAGCGCCGTAAGGGCTCGTCGCTACGGTGGTCGCGACGGTGCGGATGGAAGGCAGCGTTGCTTTGTCTCTGTCACATTACGGAAGGAGGCGCTGGTGATGCCGAGGGATCGCGTTCGATTGAGGAAATGGTGGTGGCTGCGGTGGTCGTGGTTGCCTTGGTTTGATCGCCACGAGGAGGGATGGTCAAGTAACTATAGCTGCGACCCAAGGGGAGGCAGCGATGGTGGCGCGGTTGAGGCAATATTGCTGATGGTAGAAGAGATGAGGGGGTTGGTCCACTGGCCACGAAACAACGGCAGTGGCTGCTCAAGCAAGGTGGAGCATCAAGGAGGGAAGGCTGCTGGCTGGGGAGTAGCAACTGTGGTGGGGCTGGCCGAAAGCAGGGGAGGCAGGGGCCCCTTTCGACTTGATGGGCTTCAAAGGGGAGAGGATGTGGTTGTAGTAGGTACAGCACAATGAGGAGAGGAGGTTGCTGGCTGGGGAGCAGCGGTGGTGGTGGTCGAGCGGCCGAGAAGCAGCGGCAGTAGTGGAGAAGGAGTCGTCGGCGGTGTCACGGTTGGGAACAAGGGCAACCGGTGAGTTGCCCATTTTCTATCACTACGGATGTAGAGCAAGAGGGATCGACGGCTAGGAGGCATGCGGCGGTCATAGCACAATGGCTGACAGTGGTGGTGGCTTGGCAATGAAGGAGAGGGGTGGCGTTGAAGTAGCCGGGAAGCAGCGGCGGTAGTAGAGGGACCGGCAACTGCTCTGTTTCTATCGCACCACAAAAATAGCGATGCTGACAGATGGCATGGTCGAAGCTGCAACCAAGGGAAGGTAGCGATGGCGGTGCGGCTAGGACAGTGTTGCTGACGGTAGAAGCGGTAATGTATGGTCCATTGGCTGGGAAATGGCGGCCGCGGCCCTTCTCGCTCGAGCGAGATACGGGCAACGAGGAAGCGAGGTCACTGGCCAGGGGGGCAGCGGCCGTAGTGGTGGCTGTTGGCTGGGCAGCAATGGCGGCAGTGGTGGTCCATTGGCCGAGAAGCAACAGCAGCGGGCGGGCTAGCTGGCCAGAAGTAGGGGATGCGGGCTATTGGCCTTCTCTCTTCTTCTTTCTCTCTTTTACTTTTTTTTTTTGGATGATGATAGCTACTTGGTGGCCGGGCAGCAGCGGCAATGGTGGAGAACGGATTGCCCTACAGTGGTGGCTGTGGTGGAGAAGGGAAGCAGGGTGCGGTTGACAACTACCGACCTCTTCTCTCTCCTTTTTTTTTAGATGACGAACTTCAGCATGAACATCGAGGATCGCCGCTCTAATATCGAATGGCAAGACCCTAAGATCTTTTTGCTCTGATACCAAATGATAAGACCCTAAAGTCTTATCATCGCTCTGATACCAAATGATAAGACCCTAAAGTCTTATCGTGGAAGAAAGAGGAGAAAGGGAATGATAATGATCGCTTCGAGGGGATTGGCCTCCTTGATCACTTCGAGGGGATCAGCCTCTTTAATCACTTCGAGGAGATCGGCCTCCGAGGGTTTGTCCACAGAGTGAAATAGCATTTCATTGATTGTTTGATTGATTGATTGATTTAAAGAAAGGGTTACATCACTATTTATAGAGTTCCACCTAGAGTCCACCAAGACTTGGACTCTTAATAATAAATAAATATTAAATAAACCTCTACCCGACTCTAACTGAACTAAATAGATTCAATAAACAACTGGACTAAACATATTTAATAAATATTATTCAAAAGCTTAGAAAAAGGGTCCTAACGCTGAGAGCTTCAGTATTGCAAATTGAGGAGTGATCCTAGTTCTTCAAGCTTCATGGTTCAACCGCTCCTCTTGAAGTTGTGTGAAAGAGATGGCTACCATAAGCATGTACGGTCGTCGTGCTTTAACCTCTCCCCGGATCTTCTACTTTAAGCCCTCAATGAAGGTCACCAATAGCTGTTTTTCAGACCAATCACGAGTTTAATTAGATAACCTTTCAAACTTGGTTTGGTACTCCTAAATGGTAGAGGTTTGTCAGATCTTTGCTAGTTGTTCATCAATGTTCTCATAATCGGTTGGTCTAAAGTAGATTAGCATTCCTTCTTTGAATTGTCGCCATGAGAGGACTCCATGAGTGTGTTCAAACTAGTCAAACCACTGTATGGCATCCCTTTTAAGATGTACAGTCGTAATTTCCACCATAGATGTGTCTATAGTTTTGTGGTACCGATAATATCGCTCCGCGCACGAGATCCAACCAATCGGGTCTCTTTCTTCCCATCTAGGGAAGTCCACCCTCATGCATGGATAGTTGGGGTCAGTCATAGAGCCTCCCCTCTCTTGGAAGTCATCTCTTCGGGCTTGGTGCGATTGGTTAGAGCTCTCTCCTTGATGTGATTTCTTTGAGCTTGGTGGTCGGCCTAAATTGAGTTCGGTAAAGAGAGTCTGAATCTTATCCTCCAATTGCACCTCGAAGATTTCAAATTTAGCATTGATTGCCTCCTCAGATGCCATAGTATATGCTTCTAAATATGTAATATTAAGATCTCTCTTTTGTTGTCGGGTTAAAGGCATGTATAAGTTACGAGAAGTGATGGTCGAAAGGGTTGGTGGATTGGTGGATGTAGGTTACGGTTTAGGCATATTTTGTGGCTATTTTGGGTGTAATTTGAAGGTGTGGTTTGGTGGAGTTTTTGGGGCTGTGATGGTAGTGGATAAAGGCATGTATATGCTTCTAAATATGTAATATTAAGATCTCTCTTTTGTTGTCGGGTTAAAGGCATGTATAAGTTACGAGAAGTGATGGTCGAAAGGGTTGGTGGATTGGTGGATGTAGGTTACGGTTTAGGCATATTTTGTGGCTATTTTGGGTGTAATTTGAAGGTGTGGTTTGGTGGAGTTTTTGGGGCTGTGATGGTAGTGGATAAAGGTTGGGAAAAAAAGTTTTAGATCTATGGTAGATGGCGGCAAAGGTTTGATAGAAATCAGTGGCAGCAAAGGTTCTCGATGAAATTTTTAGCAAAAATCAAGAAATTTGAGGAGAGAATTGACAGAAAAATCTTAGTTTATATGACAGCAAGGATTTCCTATTTAATCAAGAAAATTTCGGCAGTATAGCAGCAAGGAAATTGGTGCAAGTTACGATAGCAGAATTCTCGTCGAAAAATTTCAGTTGCTTGCGATGAAAATTTACAGCAATACAAGAATATTTTTAGAGATGAATTCCTCAATAGATCAATCTTAGATGGAAGCCAAGATGATCTATGAAGTGTATAAGAAATTTTGTTCAAAAAGGATTGCAAATAGATCGGTTAAGGTAACAATATGCGGTTGTAATTTTCTGCTACATAGATTTTCAAGTGTAGCAGATTAGACATAAAAGATTAGTTGTTTATATTGAGAATTTTTTGACAAAACCAAAGGGAACTCCGCTGCTAGGAAGTGTCAAAGTTTTCATAAAAATTTTGTAGAGATTTTGATATAAAAAATATAGTAGCAAGATCAAACAGATTGTGCTATGCGGTTGGAATTCTACAATGTATCTTTCGTCATAGAGATGAAAACTTTACAACGAAAAGTTTATGTAGCAATATAGGAACAATTTTTTTTTTGATTTTTGAATAAGAATAACTAAATTACAGTAGCAATAAGGTAGGAAACCAAAACCTATTGCAATTCACAGGGAGATCAAAGGATGATTCGCGGTGGTGGAGATGACGACGGAATTTGACAACGATATTTTAAACAATTGTGGGAATTGCTTTGGACGGCTATAGAGAGATGATGGATGGCTATGGAAGGGCAGTGAGATGCCAAGAATGCTGCTCTGATACTAGGTGTTAGAACTCTTGCAGATTCTAGACTTGGGGTTGATCTCTTTAGGGGATCGGCCTCCTTGGAACTCTATAGGGGTTCCTCTCTCCAAGTTGCTGCTCAAAGGCTACAGTAAAGATTCATCTATTGCTTAACAAAAGAGAATGAATATATGGCTATTTATAGGGCTTCTAAACCCTAACTCTTAATAGGATTCCTACTCAAGACTCCTACTTCTAACCAAATCCTAATAGGACTCCTACTCAAGACTCATATTCCTTTACAACTCCTAATTCTTCTTTAAGAAACAACCTCCTAACCCTAACTGGCCTCTTCACCTCTTTAATAGGGGTTGACTTAGGTAGGTTTTACATTAATACCCCTCTCTATTAGGACTCTCTTAGCTAGAGTCCTAATACTTCCCCATCTCGCTCGAGCAAGAAGGTCATGACCAATGTTTCCCAGCCAATAGACCACCCCTCATAGCCGCCCATTGGCGATGTTGCCCCAGCCACACCACCACTGCCAACCACTGCTGGTTGTGATCATTCAGCATCGCTAGCGGCTTCCCCTACGGTGCTGTAGAAATAGAGTATCCTCTACTGCCGTAATTGCCAGTCTCCCCTGCTTCCCTTCTTCCCCATTATCGCTGCAAGGCAATTCCTCCACCACCACCGCTGCCAGCCACCGCAATCCTCTCCTCGTCGATCCCAGCCCTCGGCGAGGCTTCGGGGTCACCAGCGGCTCCTGCGGTGCGACAGAAACTACCACCAACCTCCTCTTCTCCAGCATCGCCACCCCTACTTCTCGGCATCCTGCACCCCTGTTGCAGCTTGACGCACCTCTGCACTATTGTCGCAGCCTCAACCCCCTTGCTCTACACCATTGCCGCAGCCCCCTTGCCACCGTCACCGCTACTTCCTGGCTGGTGACGTCTGCCACTGATTCCTCTTCTCCACCGTAGCCTCAACCCCGGCCACTTCAACACCTTAACCCCCTTGCTCTGTATCATTGCCACAGCCTCAACCCCCTTGCTCTGCACTGTTGCTGCAACCCCCTTGCTTTGCACCATTGCCGCAACCCCCTTGCTCTACATTATTGCCACAGCCGTTGGTTGCCACCACTATAGCCTCAACCCTGGCCACTTCAATGCCACCTCCCTCTTGTTCTGCCTCCAATGCTGCAGATGCTGGTTGCTATCACTACAGCCTCAACCCGGCTACTCGGTGATTGCTTCTTTAGGTTATAGTAGTTGCAACCATCGCCTTTTAGCCTCGACACTCTCATCTCACGTAGTGACAAAATCACAAGGTAGCAACTCTTCCTCCGTCATAGCCACCGCAATGGCAAGCCCTTGGCGGTGTTGGGAAATCTTGGGAGCGACATCACATGCGCAGCGGAAGAATAAGAAAACAAAATCCCCGATTCCCAAAAAGATGTTCGTCATCGTGCGAAGATTGGTGCACAAAATCTGCGAAACTCAAAACTGCGTATAGAGTAGATTGTATTACCTAGGGAGATCGTATATCCCTGTTTCCTTATAGATCCTTAGGAGAGGGTGAAGGAGGTCAAGCGTCCTCCTCTCTAGCGGTGATCCACATAGCAGGGTTGCGACGACACTCCTCAAAACTCCAGGCCTGCTCTGAGGTGGAGAGGAAGAGGAGAATAGGAAAGGCAAGCAAAGGCTCTAGCCTATGAGGCTCTGAATCCCTCCTATTTATAGAGATCCCCTGTCAAACCCTAATGGGTCCTCCCCTAGTGGGTATTGGATCTGCATCCAATAAGACAAGGGCTCCGTCGGATATCTCATATCTGAACCTCTACTCATCGTAATGCCTACCATATGTGTGTGACCCTCTAGGCCCAATATCGAGTTGGCCGTGAGTCATACCTGTCAAGCCTCATAGGCTAGAGCCTTTGCTTGCCTTTCCTATTCTCCTCTCCCTCTCCACCTCAGAGCAGGCCTGGAGTTTTGAGGAGCGTCGTCGCAACCCTGCTGTGTGGATCACCGCTAGAGAGGAGGACGCTTGATCTCCTTCACCCTCTCCTAAGGATCTGCAAGGAAACAGGGATATACGATCTCCCTAGGTAACACAATCTACTCTATACGCAGTTTTAAGTTTCGTGGATTTTGCGCACCAGTCTTCGCACGACGACGAACATCTCTTTGGGAATCGGGGATTTTGTTTTCTTGTTCTTCCGTTGTGCATGTGATGTCGCCCCCAAGATTTCCCTACAGATATACAACTTAATTATAGGCACGCAGGCCCAACAATAAACGAGAAATATAATGGAGGCTCGCAGACCTCAATAATAATAATCACAACTACACACATCACACGGTCCATGATCATCCATCCACACATCATACATCACATGTATAAATAATCATCATCATGTAGGACTACTAGATAATAATAAAAATAATGATCAAAAGTTTTCTTTTGCTATTTTTAGGAAGCAAAGATGACGAGGGCATCTAGTTCTCTTGTTGCATCTACTTCTGATCAATTGAGTGGAATTATGAAAACTCTAGAAGCTATGACACAAGTGATGCAACAACAAGTCCGACAAGGAAGAAATGATGAAACGGGGAATTCAAACCAGACTAGGTTGGGAATTGAATAGTTAAGAAGCTTAGTCCTCCTAGTTTTAGTGGTGAGCCTGATCCAATGGTAGCAGAACAATGGATGATGCGGATAGAGAAAATATTTGATGTTTTAAATTATCCAAATGATAAGAAGGTTTCTCTTGCTACCTTCATGCAAGAAGGAGAGGCTGAGCACTGGTGGCGAACCATGAAGAGGATTTCTAAAGCTTGCTAGGAGCTAATCACTTGGAAGGTATTTACAGAAAAGTTCAATGATAAATATTTTCCAGATTGAGAGCAGAAAGAATTGGAGTTCCTGAATCTCATCCAGGAAAATTTGACAGTAGCCAAATATGAGTCTAAATTCTCTAAGCTCTCTAGATTTGCTATGTATATGATTGATGATGAATATAGGAAAGCAAAAAGATTTAAAAAAGGACTAAGACCAGTAATAAGAAGCCAGATATCAGCTTTAAACTTCCAGGTATACACTGATGTAGTAGAAAGAGCTTTCATACTTGAAAAATACTTGGAGGAGATCCAAGAAATCAAGGACAAGAACAAAGAGGATAAGTTTGTTAGTAAAAGTAAGAGAGGAAATGAAGCAGAAAGAAGTAATAAGTGGGTAAAGGTACCTAGATTTGAGAAAGAAACTCTATCGCAAAGAACTCTATCGTGTACAAAATGTAGACGTAATCATGAAACAAGTGAGTGTTTTCGGGTGGCTGGAACCTATTTTGCTTGTGGAAAGTTAGATCATAAATTCAGAGACTACCCACTAAATAAGAAAAAAGAGCCACTACCCCGTAAGCCAACGACCCATGCTAGAGTATATGCTATCACAGAACAAGATTCCAGATCCTCTAAATTTGTGGTTGAAGGTATTCTACATGTTTCTAATAGAAATGCAAAAGTTTTGTTTGATCCTGGTTCCAACTTATCTTTTATTTCACAATATTTTGCTTGTCACTTGGGCATTCAACCTAAATCACTGGATTATTTACTACATGTAACTACTACTGTTGGGGATTCCTTGACTAGAAATCTGGTTTATCTATCTTATTTGATTTCAATCGGAGAACATGAACTTTTGCTAATTAGATACTCCTAGAAATCCATGGTTTTGATATTATACTGGGCATGGATTGGTTATCTTCCTATCATGGTAGTATTGATTGCTATACAAAAATAATTACTTTCTGCATACCAAATCAACCTATCTTCAACTTTGAGGGTATTAGGCATGATTTGCCTCTTTGCTTAATATCGGTACTTCAAACTCAACGCCTTATGCAAAAGGGATGTTTTTGTTATATTATATGTGTAAAGGAACATTTAGAATAAGAAACTCACCTAAATGAAATTTCCGTGGCTAAAGAGTTCCCTGATGAATTCCCAAAGGATTTGTTTGGGCTACCTCTAGACAGGGAAGGTGAATTTATTATCGATTTAGTCCGTAGGATAGCCCTAATATCTAAGCCTCCCTACAGAATGGCACCACTCAAGCTCGAGGAATTGAAGAAGCAAATAGGTTTAATTCGATCCAACGTCTCACCGTGGGGTACTCTAGTGCTATTAGTTAAAAAGAATGATGAGATGTTGAGGCTTTGTATTGATTATAGACAATTGAATCAGGTGACCATAAAAAATAAGTATCCCCTACCCAGGATTGATGACTTGTTTGATAAATTGTAGGGTGCATAAGTATTCTCCAAGATTGATCTAAGATCAGGTTACTATCAGTTGAAGGTCAAGAAGGAGGATATTCTAAAAAGAACCTTTACAACTCGATATGGTCACTACGAATTTTTAGTAATGCCTTTTGGCTTGACTAATGCTCCTGCAGCTTTAATGGAGCTGATGAATAGAATATTTCAGCCACTCTTAGATGATTGTGTAATTGTATTCATTGATGACATATTAGTATATTCAAGGAGTAATCAAGAGCATGCTAAACACTTGAGAGATGTATTATCTATACTAAGAGAAAAGAAGCTATATGCAAAGTTTAGCAAATGTGAATTTTAGTTGAAGGAAATTGCTTTCTTAGGCCACATGATTTCAGGAAAGGGCATATTTGTTGATCCAAAGAAGGTGGAAGCAGTAGTTAATTGGGAAGTGCCAACAAATGTAACGGAAGTTAGAAGTTTCTTAGGCATGAGAGGTTATTATAGGAGATTTGTAGAGGGATTTTCTCAAATTATTCATCCCCTCACCAAACTGACTTAAAAGAATTTGAAATTTGAATGAAGTGGTGATTATGAGCAAAGTTTTCAAAAATTAAAAAGAAGATTGACTAGTGCCCATATTC
Organism: Musa acuminata AAA Group; assembly: GCF_036884655.1. Taxonomy (NCBI): domain Eukaryota; kingdom Viridiplantae; phylum Streptophyta; class Magnoliopsida; order Zingiberales; family Musaceae; genus Musa; species Musa acuminata. Next base: position 12,057,525 of record NC_088358.1, on the reverse strand, counting down.
TCACTATTCTTAGTGGCAATAAAGGATTTGTAAATTATACTAATGTTTCAAGAAAGGGCCTTGGATGTGTTTTGATGCAAGAAGGGAAAGCAATTGCTTATTCTTCAAGGTAGCTAAAGAATTATGAATTGAATTATCCGACTCATGATTTAGAATTTGCAGCAATAATCTTTGCTCTAAAGATTTGGAGACATTACTTGTATGGGCGGACATTTGATATATTTACTGATCACTAGAGTTTAAAGTACATTTTTACACAGAAGGAGTTAAATATGAGGCAACAAAGATGGATAGAACTTCTAAAGGATTATAATTATACCATCCGTTATCCACCAGGTAAAGCAAATGTTGTTGCCGATGCACTTAGTAGAAAATCTAAAAGTTTTATGGCTAGTCTGGTTGTGAAACAATGGATGCTATTAGAAAGAAATTATGATTCGAATGTAATGAGGAAATGGCAAGACTCAATAATGTTGATGGCCTCTATCCAGGTGCAAATTGATCTCATTTAACAAATTAAAGAAGGACAATTATGAGATCCACATTTAATATACTTGAGGAATGATGTTGAAAAGGGATTGAAGTTGAATTTTCAAATTTCAAGTGATGGCCTATTGAGATTTGGGGATAGAATATGTGTTCCAAATGACCCAGATATCAAGAACCAAATCTTGAACAAAGATCACAATTCAAAGTACACCATGCATCCTAGTAGCACGAAAATGTATAGAGATCTCCAAAGTAATTATTGGTGGAAAGACATGAAGAAGGAGATAACAATATATGTTTCAAAGTGTTTGACATGTCAATAATTCAAAGCAGAATACCAGAGACCTGGAGATTTGTTACAGCCCTTAGATATTCCTAAATGGAAATGAGAATGAATTACTATGGACTTTATTTTAGGACTACCTAGAACCTCTAGAAAGCATGATGCTATGTGGGTCATTGTCAATAGATTAACCAAATCTGTGCTAACCAAAGCATGATGCTATGTGGGTCATTGTCGGGAAGTGGCAAGAAGCCATGAATTCTAAGATAGATTCTATGTACTCCAACAAGGTTTGGAACCTAGTTGATGCGCCCGAAGGTATTGTACCCATCGGTTGCAAGTGCATCTTTAAGAAAAAGATCGGAGTAGATGGAAAGGTAGAGACCTATAAAGCAAGGCTAGTGGCTAAGGGGTATCGTCAAAGGCAATGTGTTGACTATGACGAAACCTTCTCACCCGTAGCAATGCTAAAATCCAACATAATTATATTAGCTATTGCAGCACACTATGATTATGAGATCTGGCAGATGGATGTGAAAACTGCATTCCTTAATGGGAACCTCGAGGAGGAGGTGTATATGATGCAACCTGAGGGATTTGTGTCCAAGAACTACCCAGATAAGGTGTGTAGGTTGCTTAGATCCATTTATGGACTAAAGCAAGCTTCCCGAAGTTGGAACATAAGATTTGATGAGGCAATCGGATCTTATAACTTCGTTAAGAACGAAGATGTGCCTTGTGTGAACGGGAAGGTAAGTGGGAGCGCTATCACCTTTTTGGTATTATATGTGGATGACATCCTGATCATTGGGAATGACGTAGGAATGCTATCCACAGTAAAGGCTTAGTTATCTAGACACTTCTCCATGAAGGACTTAGGGGAAGCATCCTATATCTTGGGGATTAGAACCTATAGAGATAGATCCAAGAGGATGCTTGGCTTGTTCCAGTCCAAGTACATACAAACCATTGGCAAAAGGTTTGGCATGAAAAATTCCAAGAGCGGTCTCATACCGATGAGACATGGGATATCGCTTTCTGCGAGTATGTCCCCAAAAACTCTAGAAGAAAGGGCGAACATGGATATGATACCTTATGCCTCAGCAATAAGGTCTATCATGTATGTCATGTTATGTACTAGGCCTGATATAGCGCATGCTCTGAGTATCACGAGCAAGTATCAGGCGGATCCAGGCTTGGAGCACTGGAAAGCAGTAAAGTGTATCCTTAAGTACTTGAGAAGGACTAAGGATCTTTTACAAGTATATGAAGGTAGTAGCCTTAAGGTTGAAAGCTACACAAACTCAAGTTTTCAGTCTGATGTCGATGATAGCAAGTCGAATTCAGGGTATGTGTACACCTTGAATCAAGGAGTAGTGTGCTGGAAGAGTTCTAAACAAGATACTACTGCTGACTCAACCATAGAGGCAGAGTACATTGCTGCATCAGATGCAGCAAAGGAGGGAGTCTGGTTGAAGAAGTTCATCACAGATTTGGGAATCGTGCCGGGTAGGAAGGAGCCGATCTCCTTATATTGCTACAATAACGGAGCGATTGCTCAAGCGAAGGAACCTAGGTCTCATTAGAAATCTAAGCATGTTCTGAGGAGGTTCCACCTTATCAGAGAGATCGTAACCCAAGGAGATGTAGTAGTGGAAAGAGTTCAATCCGAAGATAATATTGCAGATCCACTGATAAAGATGTTGTCTCATATTGTCTTTGAGCGTCATAGGGGTCTGATAGGGATCAAACACATAGGTGATTGGCTTTAGGTCAAGTGGGAGATTGCTAGTCATAGGTGCCCAGCAAGCAAATCACGTGAGTGATGACACGTGTGACTTGATACAGAATTTTTTTACTTATTATATTTTGGCATATATCACTTTATAACTATTATATATATGCATATATATATATATATATATATATATATATATATATATATATATATATATATATATATATATATATATATATATATATATATATATATATATAGTGATGTCCTTGGATTTGTGCATTGTGAATCGGATCGTGATGAGATCACGATAATGAGATCGATTCACCTTTAAACACATATCATAAATAATCCCGGTCATAGGTTACTTGAGAGGGACAAGGTGATAACTAGACAGACTGGTGTGCTATATACCCGTCCATATGATGAATGCAGTGGGTCTCATAGCTGCTCGTGTAGGGACACTAGGGATACAATACAGATGCTCATTGGAGAATGAGTTCACTAATTGATCCACTTACGGAATGCTTGATGGTTGATAATGCCTTATTGTCAAACAACGATTCTGTAGTCCTAGTGGTGTATTTGGTCCTTAGACATGAGACACCAAGGATGTCCTGTATGAGTGCTCCACTCTTTGATACCAGACTTATAGGTTTGGCTGTCCTAGATCTAGTACAGTTGGTCATTGTGAGTGGTAGTCGACTTTACGAGGGCTATTGAGTGTCGATAGAGGATCATCCACTCTCGGCATCATGAGAGGAATATCCCATGTGTTCTTGCTCAGACAAATCCCTGGCCAGGGTCATTCGGATTGAGAGAAAAAGAGTTCTCCGGGAGAATCCGATTAGAGCGAGACTCGAGCAGAAACCGTATAGGTCTAACAGCACCATGCTCAATATACGGTCTCTGGGGTATTAGATGGATGAGGGACTATAGGTATACGGTAATTGAGGACAGACAGGTCCAATGGATTGGATTCCCCTGTATCGTCTGGGGACTACGACATAGTGGCCTGGTACGTTCGTAGTCGATGATTCGAGTGAATTATTACAGAGACAATAATTCACTAAGTTAGAAGGAGTTCTGATAGGTATGACTTACGACCAGCTCGATATTGGGCCTAGAGGGTCACACACATATGGTAGGCATTGCGATGAGTAGATGTTCGGATATGAGATATCCGACGGAGCCTTTGTCTTATTGGATGCAGATCCAATACCCACTAGGGGAGGAGCCATTAGGGTTTGACAGGGGCCCTCTATAAATAGGAGGGACTTAGAGCCTCAAAGGTTAGAGCCTTTGCTTGCCTCTCCTATTCTCCTTCCCCTCTCCACCTCAGAGCAGGCTTGGAGTTTTGAGGAGCGTCGTCGTAGCCCTGCTGTGTGGATCACCGCTAGAGAGGAGGACGCTTGACCTCCTTCACCCTCTCCTAAGGATCTACAAGGAAACAGGGATATACGATCTCCCTAGGTAACATAATCTATTCAATATGCAGTTTTTTTTAAGTTTCGCGGATTTTGCACACCAATCTTCGCATGACGACGAACATCTCTTTGGGAATCGGGGATTTTATTTTATTGTTCTTACGCTGCGCATGTGATGTCGCCCCCAATATTTCCCAACAATCTGCTCATTTCTTACCAATCAATATGACTTATTCTATTGATAGGCTTGTAGATTTGTATGTTGATGAAATAGTAAGACTTCATGGTGTCCCGAAAGAGATCATCTCGGATAAAGACTCCAGATTTCTATCTAGATTGTGGAGGAGATTACAAGATTCTATGGGCACCAAAGTAAAGTTTAGCACTACATATCACCCTCAGATTGATGGTCAATATGAAAGAACAATTCAAGTCCTTGAAGATTTGCTTAGAGCCTATGTTATGGATTGGAGAGGTGAATGGGATAAAGATATTTCTCTTATTGAGTTCATTTACAATAATAGTTACCATTCAAGCTTTCAGATGGCTCCTTATGAAGCATTGTATGGGCGAAAGTGTAGAAAGCCTATAAGTTGGGAGGAAGTTGGTGATAGAAAGTTGTTAGCACCAGATAAAGTACAAGAGACTACTAAAAAGATTCAGGTTATCATAAAAAGGCTAAAGGCTACTCAGAGTCGGCAAAAGAACTATGTTGACAACAGAAGACGAGATATCGATCTCCAAGTAGGGGATTTTGTATTCCTAAAGGTCTCCCCTTCCAAAGGCTTTATAAGATTTAGAAAAAAAGGAAAGTTAAACCTAAGGTTCATTGGACCTTTTGAGATCCTTGAAAGAATTAGCTCTATCGCTTATAAGATTGCCTTGCCACTATCACTAAATTTTCTTTTAAGGAGGGGAGAGTGTAACATCTCTCATTTTTTTAAAAATTTATAAGGAGTTACTTGTAAATATAAAGATTTTTTTAATAATTCTTTAGCACTAAATATTATATATATATATATTGAAAGTATTATGAGGGACCAAAATGTGAATCTCATTAATTAGAGGTGATTTGTGAAAGATTCACACTAAAAAAAAAAAGAAAAAATGGAGGACTTATGGCATTAGCAAGGATGAGCCACTTGTATTTATTCTAAAGATGACACTTAAACCTCCATGCATGCTTGCCACCTCACTATTTTAGCATAAGCCAAACCTAAGTAATTTAAGACACAATTAAGGGAAACTTTGCAGCCAACGTAACTCAAGAAGAGGAGAAGAGAAAGAGAAAGAATTGAAGAAGAAGTTTTATCTTGGCTTAAGGCTTTGCATCAATTCCCACACATTTAGAAATCAAAACTTTTTAAGGCAAGTGTTCTAACCCATCCTAGAGATAAATTTTGATCCTTGTTTCACCTTGATTTTGAGAAAATTGGATGATTGTGGCTGCATGTAAGATATATATGCTGTTTATACATCAAATGTTAAATCTGGAATTTTTCATATTTTGACCTTTTAGTACTCGTGTGGCCATAACTTTTTGCACCAAATTCGGATTGTGGAAAAACCTCTTTCATACGAAAAGAGACTTATATAGCTTTCATTTGATATAAAAAATTGAAAGCTTTGGAGTAAAATTTATCTATCAAAACATATGAATGAAAAGACCTAATATATTCGGTAAAACAGATACTATTGCTTCTGATCTTCTGTTACTAAATTGCTCATAACTCTCTAGTGAAAATTTTGAATTATGCAAAACTTGTTCTTTGGAAACTAGATTCGTATATCTTTCTTTTGATACCTATTTTAGAAATTTTGAAGTATGTTTTCCTTCTGAAACATATGTTTAAATTGATTCTATCAATTCTGCAAAATAGAGATGATCAATTCTGACATTCTTTTACTAAATTGCTCCTAACTCTCTAGTGAAAATTATGAATTATGCAAAACTTAGTTCTTGGAAAACTAGATCCACTTATCTTTCTTTGACACCTGTCTAGAAATTTTGAAGTACATTTGCCTTTTGAAAAATCTATTTAAATTGATTATATCAATTCTACAAAACAGAGATGATCAATTCTGACATTCCGTTACTCTATTCATTGTAACTTCCTGTTAGGAACTCAAAAAAAAAAAATACAAATCTAATTTAATCTAAAAATAGATTAATACAACTTTCTAATGACACCTATTTTTAGTTAATTAGAGTATACTTGGTCACTCAAACAAATCAGGAAATATACAATTTGAATTCTGCCAGAATTGAAAACTTTGTTGAGTTTTGCCTATTCAAGTTTCATTCTATTGGAAATTTGATTTCTGCTAAATTCTTCTACAATTGACCTTTATATTAGTCCTTTGAAATTCTTGTATTTTTCATCCTGAAATTGTTGTATGTCTGAAATTTATTATGTAATACTTTGTTTGCATTTACTTGTTTGATAAAGGCACATGCATATCTCCATTGTTCCGCTTGTGCTTCCGATATGTGTTAATGTTATTGTTCATACTACCCTTTTGTGCTATGGTGTCTTGTGGGATATTATGAACCTTTACCAGAAATGGTAAAGGGAGTTATTTATAGAGCCCGCGATGCTCTACCGGCTCCTATTGACTTCACTCAGACGTGGGTGGATGGAGCTCCCAAACGTGGGAGACTTATACTTGGTGGTCATCTTGAAATGGATGAATCACATTATATATATGGTCCCACATTGTCCTCTATGTTTTTGATATGATATCTAAAGCTTTGCTTATGAGTTTATATTTATGGTTTGGATAAAAATGGAATGCATGCTACATAAAAAATGATATATAAGCTTGTATTTATTATTCGGTTCACTTGTTATACTATGAAGTATTTCGTATGTCATTGTTATGCTCCCAAACACTCTTACGCCTTTGATATACACCTAAATGCTTCATGTGCCATTTGATACATGCCTAAATGCTTCTTTTGCTAATGAAATGCTCCAATTTCCTTTCTCCTATTGTTATGTCTAATGCCTATTTTCGAATGAGGTAACCCTTTGTGATTTTTATATCATATGACATGATTTCAAATAAACACTGGTATTTCTGCTTTTGTTATCTTGATACTAAGCCTGCTTGAACTTCTCCTATCGCCATGGATATGTTAGTCGCTTGCTGAGCTCTTTATGCTCACCCCGATGCTATATAAATTTTTCGGGGTAGCTTGTCACGCACTGAAAAGCTAGAATTGGGTTGAAGCAGTGAAAGGCTAGATGATTTTTGGCCTAATCTTTGTTGGTTAATAGGTTTTTGTTATATAGTATACTTTATTTCTGATGTAATGTTAAGGATATGTTGATACTTATGTATTGTAAAAGTTTAAAGGACCGCTCATATTTATGGAATGATAAGATTAAGTTGTATAAGGATAAGAACTCATGGTAAATAATTATCTTTTTATAATTGTATGTATTTCTACGATTATAGATTTGTGTTGTGATTGATGTTTAGTTGAGTTGCCTTTGGATTTTATGAATCTCTAAGTGAAGTGGAGTATGATTTATGTAACGTACAAGTTTATGAATTGTGAATATTGATTTGAATGGTTCTTAGTATCCTCAAATTGTTAGATTGGATCCTGGATTGAATTGACGATGAATTATAATATTATTAATTTTAGACTAGGTCACACCTCCTGAATGCGATAATTCGGGGGGCGTGATAGTAGTGCTACCACCGACTGCATCACAATAGCAGCACCGAATACGACAGTGATTAATGCCCTAGTCTTGATACCAAAAATAGGAGTTGATATTACAAATTTACAGTTTTATGCAATGGTCACCGATAACTCAGTAAAAGCACAAATAGAAGCATTGAAAATCAGAATGGAGAATCGATTGCAAGAAACACTTAATAATTTCAAAAAGAGCTTACTGGAGAGCATTAGTAAATTTCAACAAGATGGGAGCTCAAGTTCTACGTTGCATAGATCTAGAAATACAGGAAAATGACCCAAAGATTGTGACACAAACTACTCACACATGAAGTGGAATTTTTGAGATGGGAAGATGGAGATCCGACCAATTGGATCTCCAGGGCAGAAATTTTTTTCCATTTTCACAAAACTCCAGAAGAACCAAGGAAGAAATAGCCCCAATCAAACTAGAGGGAGATGAAATCCAATGGTATGATTGGTATGAAACTTGCCACGGAGTCTCCTTGTGGGAGCAATTTAAGAGAAGACTTATTATTCGCTTTGGACCATCTAAATACGAGAATGTCGATGTGTAGCTCGCCAAAATTCATCAGACTTCTACAGTGTTAGAATATCAGAGTAGGTTTGAAATATTATCAAATCAAGCTAAAGATTTGTCAGAATGATAACTTCTCGATACATTTATTGAAGGGCTTAATTCGAAGATTTGGTGTGAAGTTAAGGCTCGTCAACCCCGCACCATGATAGCTGCGATTTCATTTACATGCTTGCATGAGGAAAAGATTAATAGGGAAAATCATAGAAACATAAGTGACAACAACCAGATAATCAGCAAGCCACCCACCCATCTATTCCCAACTAAAGCCCTGACACCCGAAGACTAACCCAAGAAGAATTGAAGGAAAGATCAACAAAGGGTTTGTACTATAATAAAAAGTGGAGTATGGAGCACCGATGTAAACAAGGGCAACTTCTGATGATTGAGCCAATTGGAGAGGAACCAGAAGCAGAAGAGTTGGACTCTAATCATGAAGATGTGAAAACTGATGATGATATTGAAGCCATCACACATATAGTGCATGCATTGGATGGCTATGCTAACCCACAAACTATGAAAATCGGAGGAACTTTGAAGCATCAGCCTGTCATTGTTTTGATTGGTACAAGTAGCACTAATAATTTTTTAGATAGGAAAGTTGCAACCCGATTAGCTTAACACATTGAAGGCTGTGACAGATTCGAATTAAAGATCGCTGATGGATGGATTTTAACTTATGATAGCAAATGTTCAAAGATAAAATTGATTATATAGGGCCAGGAGTTTCTTACAATGATTACTAAACTGAAAGACCGACCTATTGCTTACACTATCAAAAAGTGGAGACCATGCTTACTTGATCAACGGGTTGTGATGCGCTGCAGATAGCCTATGACTGAAGTGCTGAAAGAGAAGCTCCTCAAGTTTGATGCTGCTTAGCCTTGAGGACAAGACTGATTTGAAGAGAGTGGAATTGTTAGGATCCTTTTTCAGAACTTTTGAATAATGTTTATTAAGTCTATTTAGTCCAGTTGTTTATTGAGTCTATTTAGTTCAGTTAGAGTCAGGCAGATGTTTATTTAATATTTATTTATTATTAAGAGTCCAAGTCCTGATAGGCCCTAGGTGGAACTATATAAATAGTGATATAACCATTTTTTTTGGCAATCAATCAATCAATCAATGAAATATTATTCTAGTCTGTGGACCAAACCCTAGGAGACCGATCCCCTTAATGTAATCAAGGAGGCCGATCCCCTCGAAGTGATCAAGGAGGTCGATCCCCTCGAAGCGATCATTATCATTTCCTTTTCTCTCATTTCTTCTACGATAAGATTTTAGGGTCTTATCAGGATCCTACCTTATTGGTTACTAGATCTCCATCCAATTACCTAAGTCATAAATATGATATGCTATGTCATGAATAGGGTTCTAGTAAGACCATTACTTTCCAAAACTCCTTATGAGTTGTGGAACAATAAAAAACCGAACGTTTCATATTTTAAAGTTTTCGGGTGTAAATGTTTTATCTTGAATGAAAAAGATGCCTCTGGAAAGTTTGATGAAAATTTCGATGAAGAGATTTTTCTTGGCTATTCTTCTATTTCTAAGGCATATCGTATCTTTAACAAAAGAACTTTGGTTATAAAAGAATCTATTCATGTTGTTTTTAATGAAGTTTTCGAAGTTAAGAAAAATGATTTTGGTGATGATATTAATTTTGATGCTTTGAATTTGAATGAAACCCTTTCTCCATCTAGCAACTTGGATGCATCTTTTTCTGAAACATCCTTACCCAGGGATTGGAAGTATGTAGATGCTCATTCTAAGAAGCTAATCATAGGAGACACATCAAACGGGGTTCAAACTCGTTCTTCTCTTAAGAATTTTTGTACCAGTACCATATTTCTTTCTTAAATTGAACCTAAATACAGTGACAAGGCCTTGAAAGATGATTTATGGGTTATCGCAATGCAAGAAGAGTTGAACCAATTTGAGAGAAATGAGGTGTGGAAGCTTGTTCCGAGGTCAACTGACCATTTAGTTATTGGTATTAAATGGGTCTTTAGAAACAAGCAAGTGAATTTGGTATCGTGGTTAGAAATAAAGCTAGATTAGTGGCCAAGGGTTTCAACTAAGAAGAATGTATTGATTATGAAGAAACCTTCACTCTTGTGGCACGATTAGAAGCTATAAGGATACTCCATGCCTATGCTAGTAGCAATAATTTTAAGTTATTTCAAATGAATGTTAAACGTGCTTTTCTTAATGACTATATTACCAAGAAGTATATGTTGAACAACCTCCTAGATTTAAGAATGATAATTTTCCTTATCATATGTTTAAATTGACTAAAGCTCTCTATCGATTGAAACAAGCCCCAAGGGCTTGATATGAGAGATTAGCTCCTTTCTTATTCAAAATAATTTTTCTAAAGGGAAGGTCGATACCATATAATTTATTAAAAATTCTAAAAATAATTTTTTTATTATTTAAATTTATGTTGATGATATTATTTTTGGTTCCACGAATGAATCTTTATTTGAATTATTTGCCAAAAGTTTGAGCCAAGAGTTTGAAATGAGTTTAATGGGTGAATTAACTTTTTTTTTAGCTTACAAATTAAATAACTTAGTGATTGTATTTTGATTAGTCAAACAAAATATGTTATAGACTTGCTAAAATAATTTAAAATGGATAGTTCAAAGGCTATTAATATTCCTATGAGTACCTCCACTATGTTAGACATTGATGAAAGTGGAGAAAGCTTTGATCAAAAAGCTTATAGGGGTATGATAGGTAGTTTACTATACCTCACTGCAATAAGACCGGACATTATGTTTAGTATAGGACTTTGTGCTAGGTTTCAATCTAATCCTGAGCTATCTCATCTTAAAGCAGTTAAAAGAATTTTTAAATATCTTAAAGTAACCACTAATCTAGGATTGTGGTATCCAAAATTCGAAACCTTTGAATTAATTGCTTATGTAGATGTGGATTTTGCTAGATGTAGATTAAATAGAAGAGGCACATCTGGAACATCTCAATTCTTAGGCCATGCACTTGTCTATTGGTCTTCCAAGAAACAAAACTCGGTTGCGTATATATGCAACATGAAATATAAAGTGATAAAATTTAAAATAATATAATAAGTAGAAAGAATGCGTATCATGTCACACGTTCCATTACTCACGTAATTGGCTTTATGGGCACCTATGACTAGTAATCTCCCATATGAGCTAAAGCTAGTGACCAATGTGTTTAATCTCTATCAGACCCTTGTGACACTAAAAAACAATATGAGACAATGGCTTTTTTTGTGGATCTGCGATGTTATCTTCGGATGAATCTTTTTCCACTACTACGTCTCCTCGGGTCACGATCTTTTTAATAAGCTGGAACCTCTTCAGAACACTTCTGATGAGACCTAGGTTCCCTTATTTTAGCAATCGCCCCATTATCGTCGCAATATAAGGGAATTAGCTCCTCAATTCTTGGCATGACTCCTTGACGAACTTCTTCATCTAGACTCTTTCCTTTGTTGCCTTTACTATAACTGCTAGCCATAGGTGCCCAACAAGCCAATCATGTGAGTGATGACATGTGTAACTTGACAGGCAATCATTTTGATTATTATATTTTGGTATTTATTACTTTATATTGACTATTGCATATATGTATGTATATATTGTGATGTTCTTGGATTTATGTAGTAGGAATCATATCGTGATGAGATCACGATAATGAGACCGATTCGCCTTTAAACCTAGATCCTAAATAATTTCGGTCATAGGTTACTCGAGAGGGACCTTGAGATAATCGAATAGATTGGTGTGCTATATACTCGTCCATATGATGGATGCAGCTAGTCTAATAGCTGCTCGCATGGGGACACTAGGGATATAGTACAGGTGCTCATTGCAGAATGAGTTCACTGTTTGATTCGCTTACGGAATGTTGAATGGTTGATGATACCTTATTGTTAGATAGTGATTCCGTTGTCCCAATAGTGTATCTAATCCTTAGACTTGAGACACCAAGGATGTCGTGTATGAGTGCTCCATTCTTTGATACCGGACTTATAGGTTTGGATGTCCCAGATCTAGTACAACCGGTCATCGAGAGTGACAGTCAATCTTACGAGGACTATTGAGTGTCGATAGAGGATCATTCACTCTCGGTGTCATAAGAGGAATATCCCATATGTTCTTGCTCAGACAAATCCCTGGCCAAGGTTATTCGGATTGAGAGAGAAAGTGTTATCTGGGAGAATCCGATTAGAGGAAGACTCGAGAAGAAACCGTATGTGTTTGACAACACCATGCTCGGTATAAAGTCTTTGGGATATTAGATGGATGAGGGACTATAGGTATATGATAACTAAGGATTGACAGGTCCAATAGATTGGATTCCCCTGTATCGTTTGGGGACTACGGCATAGTGGCCTATTATGTCCATAGTCGATGAGTCGAGTGAATTATTATGGAGATAATAATTTACTAAGCCAGAAGGAGTTCTGATAGGTATGACTCACGACCAGCTCGATATTGGGCCTAGAGGGTCACACACAAATGGTAGGCATTACGATGAGTAGAGGTTCAGATATGAGATATCCGCCGAAGCCCCTATCTTATTGAATATCTAGTAAGCCCATGAATTATTGGATCCGATGGACGATATCCAATAGAAGCCCATGAGAGATTATTAGATAGAGATATACTAATCTAAGAGGTTTGGGTAGTTGGATGAAGATCCAATACCCAATAAGGGAGGATCCATTAGGGTTAAGTTGATAGGAGACCTTTATAAATAGGAGGGATTCGGTGGTTCATAGGCTAGAGCCTTTGCTTGCCTCTCCTATTCTCCTCCCCCTCTTCACCTCAGAGTAGACCATGGAGTTTTTAGGAGCATCATCGTAGCCCTACTCTGTGGGTCACCACTAGTGAGGAGGGCACATGACCTCTTTCACCCTCTCTTAGAGATCTACAAGGATTCAGTGATATATGATCTCCCTAGGTAACCTAATTTATCTTATACATAGTTTTAAGTTTTGTGAATTTTTGTGCACCAATCTTCGCACAACGACGAATTAGACTCGCACAATCTCCCTAGGTAGTAGTATCTTGCTTAAAAATCTTTCAGTATACTGCTCATCCATTCAGTATATACACATACCCCAAATTAGACTTGCTATCATTGACATTGGACTAAAAACTCAAATCCATGTCGCCTTCAACCCTAAGTCTACTACCTAAGGATACACTTTACTATTTTTCAATATACTAGTAAAAGATCTAGTACTTAAGGATACGCTTTACTACTTTCCAGTACTCCAAGCTTGGATCTGCTTGAAATTTGCTCGTGACACTCAAAGCATATGCTATATCAAGCCTAATATATAGCATGACATACATAATAGACCCTATCACTAAGGCTTAGGGTATCTTATCCATATTCATCCTTTCTTCAGGAGTCTTTAGAGATATACTCCTAGAAAGCGATATCCCATGTCTCATCAGTTTGAGACCTCTCTTTGAATTTTTCAGTCCAAGTATATTGACAATGGTGTCTATATATTTGGACTGGGACAATCCAACAATCCTCTTGGATCCATCTCTATAGATCCGAATTCCCAAGATATAGGATGCTTCCCGTAAGTCCTTCATGGAGAAGTGTCCTGATAACTAAGCCTTTACTATCGATAGCATTCCTACATCATTCCTAATGATCAGAATGTCATCCACATATAACACTAAAAAGGTGATAGTGCTCCCACTTACCTTCTTGTACACACAAGGCTTATCTTTGTACTTAACAAAGTCATAAGATCTGATCGCCTCATCAAATCTTATGTTCCAACATCAGAAAGTTTACTTTAGTCCATAAATAGACCTAAGCAAACTACACATCTTATTTGGGTAGTCCTTAGACATGAATCCCTCAGGCTGTATAATATACACCTCCTCCTTGAGGTTCCCATTGAGGAACATGCTTTTCACGTCCATTTGGCAAATCTTATAATCATAGTGTGCTACAATAGCCGATATAATTCATATCGTCAATACCTTATCTTTGACGATACCCTTTAGCCATTAGTTTTGTTTTATAGGTCTCTACATTTCCATCTATTCCAATCTTCTTCTTGAAGATTCACTTGCAACCAATGGGTACAATACCCTCAAGTGCATCAACTGTTAGGATCAGAGCGGCACTAAGAGGGGGGGGTGAATTAGTGCAGCGGTAAAGTACGATAAACTTTTGATGATTTAAACACTTTCGGAAACTTCGTACGATAAAAGCAACGTTTTCGTTTGAAACCGTTTCGATAGCGTTCTAACTTGAAGGGATAAGTAAGACGGAGATAAAAAAGTAGAGCATTAAAGTGCAAATGGTTTGCAGTAATATAAATGACAATAAGTAAATGCAAACCAGAGATCACGCCGATTTTACAGTGGTTCGGTCAAATGACCTACATCCACTTGCGAGGCACCTCTTCGATGAGGCTCCCACCTTCCACTAGCAAATCTCTTGAAGGGGAAGGGTAAATACCCCTCTTACAACTTTTTACATGCGGTTCACTCTCTTACAGATTTTCAGCAAGAAAGAAGGAGGTGAACACTAGCAAATTGAAAACAAGACTAGTAAAGACTTTTCTAAGACCTTTCTCTCAATCAATTGCTTCTCAAAAAGTTGTGATCTCAGCTGAGATTTGAGGGGTATTTATAGGCCTCAAGAGGATTCAAATTTGGGCTCCAAAATTTGAATCTTCTTTGGTTCCCGATGCTGGCGGTGCCACCGCTTGTCAATGGCGGTGCCGCCGCCTATCAGTTTCTAACACTGAAAGTGGACTGGCGGTGCCACCGCCCAGCCAAACGGTGCCACCGCCCAGCCCAGGCGGTGCCACCGCCCAGCTCTCGGGTGCTAGGCGGTGCAACCACCCAGTCTGGCGGTGCCACCGCTAGACCCTTCGGTTCATTGGTTGGGCTTCAAATTTAGCCCAAACCAAGTCTAATTTTGGGTCCAGTTGGCCCCTAATCAGGATATAGGATTATCTCTTAATCTTAATCCTAATTACAAGTGAACTACATAACAAAACACATCCTAAGCAAGTTTTCAACCGAGAACGTCGAGTCTTGTTCCGGCGAGCTTTCCGACGAACTTCTTCCGATAGACTCCCAGCAAGCTCCCGAACTTATGATGACTTTAACGAGTAGCCGAGCCTTCTCGGTGATCTCCGTGAACCTCCGACGATCTCTTCGGCGAACTTCCGAAAATTCCGACAAGTTCCCGATTTCTTCTCGGTTGGTTCCAGCAGCATCTCCGACGATTTTTCGGACTCTTAAACGTCCATCGAACTTGACTCCGGTATTCTTGCTTTGTGTTTTCTGGTTATCGTAGTTACTCCTGCACACTTAACTCAATAATATGAATTAGATCAATTAACCCATCAATTGATTTTATCATCAAAATCCGAGATTCAACAATCTCCCCCTTTTTGATGATGACAATCAATTGATGACGGAGTTAAACATAACTCCCGCTATCTATATGCCATATTATGAGAAGATGAAAACACTTGAATTTCATCCATTGAATTAATGCATAAACCGATAAGTTCTAACCGTACAACTTATCGTTATTCTCATCAAGCAACAGTAAATACAAAACTTCGATGAAAATCATTTTCAAGTCGAATGATAAGAGACAATTTTTACTACGGCAGGAGATAAAGATTTTCAACATGAATTTCATGATATAAATGTAAGGCATACTTTCAATATGATCAATCAATCTTGCGATATTCTCAAAGATTTTGCAAGGCATATAAGACATTCATATCACTCAAGCTTTTGTAATTCATATAAGTCATGTTAACGATGCGCATAAGATATTTTCATTAAGTCATGCTATCGAAATGGTATAAGTCATCATTTAGTCATCACTTCTCCCCCTTTGTCATCAACAAAAAAGGGAATGAGACTTAAAGCATATAACTTGTGATTATAATATCAATAATTCAGCACTGATCATACAAAAATTCATCATCCAAAATTAAGTATACTAAAATATTTACGCAGAGTTCATCTTAAAGGAAAAATCAACATTCATCCAGAAGCATATATCTAGAATTTTAAAATTACATGTAAAAAGAAGGTTCATTTTTCGTTTAAAAGATGACCAGCTTCGAACTTGATATTAAGAGTAAACAGAACATAATAAAAAGATACATCAATCCTTAGGAGGTAATGCATAGTGCTGATACATAACATCTATTTTTTTATTTAGTTATCGTAGTTCCTTCAAAATTTCAATTTGCTGGAGTTGAATTTGTTCTTGCTGCGATTTGAGTTGGTCTTATTGGAATTTGATCTAAGACAGCTCTGCTATAATGAGTCCTTCAGAGGATGAAACAGGAGCTAAAGGTGCTGCACCAAAGGGACTAGGAGGAGGAGATTCATTTCCCCTAAAAATTGGTGTTTCTGGTTATTCTACTGGTGGAGAAATAGGATCAGTCCTCCTAGGTTGCCTTACCCATATTCCATTGTTAAATGTGCACCTAAGTCTCTTTAGTAGATTTTTATTGATGATGTTATATCTATCACTTTGAATTGTTTCTTCATCGGGTGGGATGCAAATGTCATAGGCATGAAGAAATCTAGTGATTAACCCCCCATATGGCAACATAGTATCTTTAGCTATAATATCTTGCATGTGTTGCCGTATTGAATATCCAAAACAGTTATGTTGACCGGTCATAATCCAATACATGGTGCTTATCTCTATTAGACTCATTTCATCAAGATGATATTGCTTAGGGAATAGTATGCTTGTTATGATATGATGAAGAATCTTAGAGTTAAAAGGTAGTAAGTGTTCGTAACTCTTGGGTATTATTCCGAGGTCCGAGTTTGTAAAAATGGTTTCGACAGCTTCGGTGTAAGTTGCTCCTATTATATTAACATCCCATTTACCTCTAAAATAGTAGCCCCTATCTTTTTCAGTGATTTCAATTAGTTCACAAATAGTATGATCAGAAATCCTAATTTGTGTACCTAAAAGGTAAGTACTTAGGCTATCGTTATCTACCCATAGGTTTGCATAAAAGAGCCTAACTATCCTAGGATAAATTGGTTCATCTATTTGTAGGAGAGGTAGGGCCTCTAGATGAGCAAACCACCTAATGGGTTCTAAGTCTCCTAGTTTATCGAGATCAACGTGTTTACCCTTATGGATATATCTTGTTTCAAATTTTGGAAACTTAAGGGCTTCTTCTTTGGATCTAAAAAGATCGTGGTCATATGAATCTCCTTCAATCCTTTTCCCTTTTGATCTCTTAGGAGCCATTTTCTAGACAAGATGAACAAGATATAAGAAATTGTAATTAGTAGGTAATACAAGAAGAAAGGGAAGGAAGGATTTTACCTTATGGAGTGTTTCTTGGAGGATAGAGAGCTTGGACCAACAAGAATCCCTCTCCAAGGTTTGTAGAGGTTGGAATGAGGGATTGAGAGAGTTTGGGAGAGTTGGAGCAAGGCTTCCTCGGGTTGGGGGCGGTGTCACCGCCGGCCCTAACCATTTGGGATTTATAGGGTGTCTCGGGCGGTGCCACCGCCAAACCGAGCGGTGCCACCGCCGCACAGGCGGTGCTACCGTCGGTTCTGGCGGTGCCACCGTTGACGTGCAGCAATTTTTTTTTTTTTTTTTTCAGAGGTGTTTGACTCAAGATAGGTTAAGGTAATTTAACGTGTCATTTAGAATCGAAAGAGAAGGATCAAATTCACTGAGGAACGGAGAGAGGATGAAAAACTTTACGGAAAATCCATTCAAACAAGTTTATTCTTAGGGACAATTTAACATACCTAATTCCCTTCTAATGAATTCAAATTGGTCTTCATTCAAAGCTTTTGTAAATATATCTGCTAATTGATGCTTTGTGTCAATGAATTCTAGTATAATATCATTGTTAAGGACATGATCGCGTATGAAATGATGCCTAACGTCGATGTGCTTAGTTCTAGAGGGCTGAATTGGATTTTTAGTAAGACATATGGCACTAGTATTATCACATTTTATGGGAATGTTTTTAAAGTGAATTCCATAGTCTTCTAATGTATTTTTCATCCAAACAACTTGTGCACAGCATGCACTTGCAGCAATGTATTCGGCTTCCGCCGTAGATAGTGCAACTGAATTTTGTTTCTTGGAAGTCCAAGAAACAAGTGCATGTCCTAAAAATTGGCATGTTCCGGATGTACTTTTTCTATCTATCCTGCATCCGCCAAAATCGGCATCTGCATAAGCTATTAAATCGAATTTTTCAGATTTTGGATACCATAGTCCTAGATTTGGAGTTCCTTTAAGATACTTAAATATTCTTTTAACACTTTTAAGATGAGATAATTTAGGATTTGATTGAAACCTAGCGCAAAGTCCTACACTAAACAAAATATCCGGTCTAGTCGCGGTGAGGTAGAGTAGACTACCTATCATTCCCCTATATGTTTTTTGATCGAAATTTTCACTATTTTCATCCATATCTAACTTAGTAGTAGTACTCATAGGGGTGTTTATTGCTTTTGAATTATCCATGTTAAATCATTTTAACAATTCTAATGTATATTTAGATTGGTTAAGAAATATACCATCCCTAAGTTGTTTGATTTGTAATCCTAAAAAGAAAGTTAATTCACCCATTAAACTCATTTCAAATTCATGACTCATACATTTGGCAAATGATTCACATAGTGATTCATCCGAAGAGCCAAAAATAATATCGTCAACATAAATTTACACAATAAGAAAATTATTTTTAAAATATTTAATAAACAATGTAGTATCAACCTTGCCTTTGGTAAAATTATTTAAAATAAGAAAGGAGCTAAGTCTTTCATACCAAGCTCTAGGAGCTTATTTCAAGCCATAGAGAGCCTTAGTCAATTTGAATACATGATTAGAAAGAAGAGAATTTTCAAATATGGGAGGTTGTTCGACATATACTTCTTCGGAAATAAAACCATTCAAGAAGGCACTTTTGACATCCATTTGAAATAGTTTAAAATTATTACTACTAGCATAGGCAAGGAGCATTCTTTGGCTTCTAATCGAGCCACGGGAGCGAAGGTTTCTTCGTAATCGATACATTCTTCTTAGTTAAAACCTTTGGCCACTAATCTAGCCTTGTTTCTAACCACGATACCATTTTCGTCTTGCTTGTTTCTAACCACGATACCATTTTCGTCTTGCTTGTTTCTAAAGACCCATTTAGTACCAATGACTAAATGGTCACTAGGTCTAGGAACAAGCTTCCATACCTTATTCCTCTTAAATTGATTCAATTCCTCTTGCATTGCAATAACCCAAAAATCATCTTTTATGGCCTCGTCAATGCATTTAGGTTCGATTTGAGAAAGGAAGGTGGCGTTAGCACAAAAATTCTTGAAAGAGGAACGAGTTTGAACCCCTTTTGATGTATCTCCTATAATTAGCTCCTTTGGAAGAGCATCTATATACTTCCATTCCTTAGGTAAGGAAATTTCGGAAGAAGGTGCATCCAAGTTGCTATTTTGAGGAGGGGGTTCATTTAAATTCAAATTATCAAAACCAAGATCATCATCAAAATCATTTTTCTTTAAATTAGAAATTTCATTAAAAACTACATGAATAGATTCTTCTATTACTAAGGTTCTTTTGTTAAAAACCCGAAAAGCCTTAGAAACGGAAGAGTAACCAAGAAAGATGCCTTCATCGGATTTAGCATCAAATTTTCCTAAGGCATCCCTTTCATTCAAAATAAAGCATTTACAACCAAAAACTTTAAAATAGGAAATATTTGGTTTTTTGTTATTCCATAATTCATAGGGAGTTTTTGATAGGGATGGTCTTATTAGGACCCTATTCATGATGTAACAAGTCGTATTTACGGCTTCGGCCCAAAAATACTTGGGTAGACTATGTTCATTTAACATCGTTCTTGCCATTTCTTGTAGGTTTCTATTTTTTCTTTCAACTACTCTATTTTGTTGGGGATTCCTCGGAGTGGAGAAGTTGTGATTGTATCCATTAACTTCACAAAAATTTTGAAAGTCACGGTTTTGAAATTCGCCACCGTGATCACTCCGAATTGATGAAATCATGAAACCTTTTTCGTTTTGAGTGAGTTTACAAAATTTAGAGAAACACTTGAAGCAATCACTTTTGTGAGCTAAGAAATAGGTCCAAGTGTATCTAGTATAGTCATCCACAATTACAAACGCATATTTGCTTCCTCCTAAACTTGTCGTGTCAATTGGTCCAAATAAGTCCAAATGAATCAATTGTAATGGTCTAGTGGTGCTAATTTGAGTTTTTAGTTTGAAACTAGTTTTTATTTGTTTACCTAGTTGACATGCATCGCATACTTTGTCCTTAATAAACTTTGTATTTGGAATTCCTCGCACTAATTCTCTAGATGAGATCTTAGTTATTAGTTTCATGCTTGCATGGCCTAGTCTCCTATGCCAAAGCCAAGCATCATCATTTAAAGCGGAGAAGCACATTTCATTACTTAGTTCATCAAGGTTGATGGTGTAGACATTATTTTGTTTTAATGCAATCATAGTTATGTTATGGTTTGGTTTTTCAATAATACACACATTTGATTCAAATCTAACGATATAACCTTTATCGCATAATTGACTAACACTCAAGAGATTATGTTTCAATCCATCAACTAGTAAGACATCATCAATAGAAAATTTTAATTTGTTACCTATGGTTCCCTTGCCAATGATTTTGCCTTGGTTGTTGTCTCCGAAGGTGACATACCCTTCTTCTTTGTTAGTGAGCATAGAGAAATGAGATGGATCTCTAGTCATATGTCTTGAGCATCCACTATCTAGATACCATCTCTTGCTCCTAGCTTGTGATGGTGTATGTTTCTACAAGAAGGGATTATTTTTAGGTACCCATTTTCTTTTGGGTGCCTTAAAAACTTGTTCATCATATTACATAGAATTGGTCATGGTTCCTTTAGGAACCCAAATTAGTTTGTTCTGACTAATTTTCTTGAATGGACATTTATAAGTTTTATGTCCATATTTGCAACAAAAGTTGCAATTGCTTTGGTGCCGAACATGTAAGACGGGGGCCTTTAATGAAGGTGGTTGGATTTTGGTGAGGACTTCTCACAAATCCGATTCCACTTCTTTTAGGAACGTGACCCTTATTTGTAAGGATCATGTTCAAAAATTTGCTACCAACCTCAAATTTCTTCAAGGTGTCCTTAAGAAGCAAGTTCTCCTTTTAGAGAGATTCTAGATCATGGCATTTTATACATGGAGCTAAACTATCATGATATTCAGTTTTTAATTTATCGATATCACAAGTGAGACTATCATGCTCCTTTTTAAGCAATTTATATTTTCTACTAATTGTCTTACATTCATCAAATAACTCATGGAAAGCATTTAATAATTCATGATAAGGTAAATCTGCATCAATTAAATCCGTTACCTCTTCTCCGATGGCCATTAGGGCGTAATGAGCAACTTGCTCGATGTTGGACTCCTCTTCTTCGGACGCGCTTGAATCATCCCACGTTGCCTTGAGCGCCTTCTTCTTTGATGTTCTCTTTTTGGCTTGAGGACAATCGTTCTTGTAGTGTCCCCGTTTTTTGCATTCATAGCAAATCACTTGGTCCTTCTTTTGTTCGAATTTATTTTTTGTATTATTTTTAAATTTGTTCTTTCTTAAATATTTTTTACATTTTTGAATCAAAAGTGCAATGTCATTGTCACTGTCCTCATCACTTGATGTTCTTTTCAAGTGGTCTTCTTGTGATTTGAGTGCCATATCCTTCGTTCTTTGGAAGGGGGTTCTCGAGCTCGTCATCAGCTTGACATGTCATTTCGTAGGTCATTAGAGACCCAATGAGTTCTTCAAGAGGGAATGTTTTAAGGTCTTTGGCCTCTTGAATGGCCGTAACTTTTGGATCCCAACTTTTAGGGAGGGATCTTAAGATTTTAGTTACTAGTTCAAAGTTAGTAAAATCTTTACCAAGAGCTTTGAGTCCATTGATGACATCCGTAAACCGGGTGTACATGTCTTCGATGGACTCACTTGGTTTCATTCGGAAAAGTTCGTAAGAGTGCACAAGGATGTTGATTTTGGACTCTTTCACTCGGCTAGTGCCTTCATGAGTGACCTCAAGAGTTCTCCAAATATCAAAAGCCGAATCACAAATTGAAACACGATTAAATTCATTTTTGTCTAGTGCACAAAACAAGGCATTCATAGCCTTTGCATTTAAAGCAAAAACCTTCTTCTCTGATTCATTCTATTCGCTCATCGGAAGAGAAGATTTTTGAAATATGTTTTCAACAATAGTCCAAAGCTTGAAATCCATAGAAATGAGGAAGATCCTCATATGAGTCTTCCAATAAGTATAATCCGACCCATTAAACAAGGGTGGACGTGTGATAGAATGACCCTCATGTATGCCGGAGTAAGCCATCTCTCTTAGGTGTCAAACCAAATATGAGAGTGAGCCTAGCTCTGATACCAATTGTTAGGATCGGAGCGGCACGAAGAGGGGGTGAATTAGTGCAGCGGTAAAGTACGATAAACTTTTGACGATTTAAACACTTTCGGAAACTTCGTACGATAAAAGCAACGTTTTCGTTTGAAACCATTTCGATTGTGTTCTAACTTGAAGGGATAAGTAAGACGGAGATAAAGAAGTAGAGCATTAAAGTGCAAATGGTTTGCAGTAATATAAATGACAATAAGTAAATGCAAACCGGAGATCACGCCGATTTTACAGTGGTTCGGTCAAATGACCTACATCCACTTGCGAGGCCTCTCTTCGATGAGGCTCCCACCTTCCACTAGCAAATCTCTTGAAGGAGAAGGGTAAATACCCCTCTCACAACTTTTTACAAGCGGTTCACTCTCTTACAGATTTTCAACAAGAAAGAAGGAGTTGAACACTAGCAAATTGAAAACAAGACTAGCAAAGACTTTTCTAAGACCTTTCTCTCAATCAATTGCTTCTCAAAAAGTTATGATCTCAACTGAGATTTGAGGGGTATTTATAGGCCTCAAGAGGATTCAAATTTGGGCTCCAAAATTTGAATCTTCTGTGGTTCCCGATGCTGGTGGTGCCACCGCCTGTCAGTGGTGGTGCCACCGCCTGTCAGTTTCTGACACTGAAAGTGGACTGGCGGTGCCATCGCCCAGCCAAACGGTACCACCGCCC
Organism: Musa acuminata AAA Group; assembly: GCF_036884655.1. Classification (NCBI taxonomy): domain Eukaryota; kingdom Viridiplantae; phylum Streptophyta; class Magnoliopsida; order Zingiberales; family Musaceae; genus Musa; species Musa acuminata. The sequence goes on along the minus strand of NC_088358.1, from coordinate 12,034,121 downwards.
AGCTCTCGGGTGCTAGGTGGTGCAACCACCCAGTCTGGCGGTGCCACCACTAGACCCTTCGGTTCATTGGTTGGGCTTCAAATTTAGCCCAAACCAAGTCTAATTTTGGGTCCAGTTGGCCCCTAACTAGGATATTGGATTATCTCTTAATCCTAATCCTAATTACAAGTGAACTACATAACAAAACACATCCTAAGCAAGTTTTCAATCGTGAACGTCAAGTCTTGTTCCGGCGAGCTTTCCGACGAACTTCTTCCGACGGACTCCCAGCAAGCTCCCAAACTTGTGATGACTTTAACGAGTAGCCGAGCCGTCTCGGTGATCTCCGTTAACCTCCAACGATCTCTTCGGCGAACTTCCAAAAATTCTGATAGGTTCTCGATTTCTTCTCGGTTGGTTCCGGCAGCATCTCCGACGATTCTTCAGACTCTTAAACGTCCATCGAACTTGACTCTGGTATTCTTGATTTGTGTTTTCTGGTTATCGTAGTTAATCCTGCACACTTAACTCAATAATATGGATTAGATCAATTAACCCATCAATTGATTTTATCATCAAAATCTGAGATTCAACTTCAACTAGGTTCCAAACCTTGTTGGAGTACATGAAATCCATATCATAATTCATATCTTCTTGCCACTTCTCGGAGTCTATGCTCGTAATAGCTTTCTTGTAGGTTTGAGGATCAATATCCTCAATATGTACCACATATTTCTCAAGAGTATGAGATACTCTATCAGACTTACATAAAGTTGGAACTTATGTACTATGTACCTAAACAGACTTTGACTGTGGAGTGGTGCTTGAGCTATGTTCTCTAATCTCGCTTAGCTCTATCACGCTCCCATTGATTCTGCCAAGAATGTGTTTCTTCTCAAGGAACACCACTTTCTTAGCTACGAAGACCTTTTGGATCTCAGGATGATAGAAATAATACCCACAATTTTCCTTGGGGTATCCCCCGAACTTGCACCGCTCCATCATCGATTCCAACTTATTAGGGTTATATCTTTTAATGTGGGTAGAGCAGCCCCAAATCTTAACAACCTTAAGATTGGGCTTATTCCCTTTCCATATCTCATATAGTGTAGATACTACCGACTTAGTTGAAACTCTACTTAGAAGGTAAACTGCGGTCTCTAGGGCGTATAGCCAGAATGAGATGGGTAGGTCGGTGAAACTCATCATGGACCGTCCCATGTCTAATAGTGTATAATTCCTCATCTCAAATACACCATTGAGCTGAGGTGTATAAGGAGGTGTCCATTGAGAAAAAATCTCATGGTCCTTAAGGAATTGGGTGAACTCTGTACTTAAGTATTCATATCCTCGATCTGATTGAAGTGTCTTGATACCCTTTCCAATCTGGTTCTCCACTTCATTCTTATACTCTTTAAATTTCTCAAAGGCCTCAGACTTATAATTCATCAAGTACACATGTCTATACCTTGAGAAATCATCAGTAAAAGTAATAAAGTAGGAGTAATCACCTATGGCATGAGTTGATATGGGTCTACATACATCACTATATATGAGTTTCAACAACTTAGTGGCTCTCTCTCCAGTTCCACTAAATGGATAGTTAGTCAGTTTTTCATGAAGGCAAGGCTCACAAGTTGCATATGACTCATTATCGAATGGATCTACATGTCCATCCTTTAGCAACTTTGAATTATTCCTTCATGGATATGACCTAGCCTACAATGCCACAAGTATGTACTGTTCACCTCATCTCATTTCCTCTTAGACACACTTACATTAATGATATGTAAAGCGGTGTCTAGCATAAACAAACCAATATGTAATATTCCTCTCGTGATGATCTCATCATCTAATAATATTGAACAACTATTGTTTTCAAAATCTAATTTATATCCACCAATTGTAAAACATGAAATTGAAATAATATTTTTGATAATAGAAAGAATAAAATAGCATACATCCAATGCAATAATAGCTCAATCTGGCAGATGTAAGATGACCTCACTAACAACTAATATACTAACTTTTACTCACATTGCCCATCTTGAGGTCCATCTCGCCTCTCACAAATCTCTTAAGTTTTGCTAGAACCTGTAACGATTTGTAAATATGATAAGCACTACCGGTATCCAATACTCATGTATTACTAAAAGAGTTTGACAAATGGAGATTGATCATGAATATACATAAAACTTCTATTTTGCCCTCTCTACAAGGTACTCTTAATAGTTCCTCTTCTAGTGCCCATCTTTACCGTAGTGGAAGCACTATCCTTTGTCCTTTACTGGGTTTTTCATAGCAACCATTGCTTTACCCGATCTACCCTTACCCTTGCCTTTCTTAAGGGACTTTTTTACCTTCTTTTTCTTTCTGGTCTCACCAATATAGAGAACTAACTTTTCTTTCTTGATTACTTTCTACCTCCCTTAACATATTGAGGAGCTTGAGGAGAGTCACCTCAAGTTTATTCATATTAAAATTCATTATGAACTATAAAAAGGAATCTGGTATAGATTGAAGTACAAGATCCACACACAAGTTATTCTCTAGGACCATTCCTAGACCTGTGAGTTTCTCTATCTACTCAATCATCTCTAAAACATGGTTCTGAACTGGTGTCCTCTTAGTCATCCTAACGCGGAAGAGGCTCTTGGATATCTCATATCGCTGAGTCCTTCTTTGTTCCTCAAATAGTTTACAAACATATAAGAGAATGGATCTAGCATCCATCTTTTCAGGTTGCCTTTGTAACACAAGAGTCATGGAGCTCAACATGTAACACTGAGCAAGAGTGGAGTCATCTATGTACTTTATATTGTGAGCAATTTCTTCCTCACTTGCCCCTTCCTCGAGCATAGGCATCACTGTATCAAGGACGTATGTGATTTTCTCCATTGTAATTCTCAAGTTACGGAGCCAATTCGTATAATTCGAACCAGTGAGGCGCTTGACATCAAGTATGCCACATAAGGGATTTGAAAGTGACATTTTTTGACAATAAAGATGCAGTAGAAATAAATAACATGGAAATTTTGTAGAAAAATAAACAATTAAGATATGGACTTCTATCTTAATCTGCCCCCACTATTTTTCTAGCAAGTCATGTGACACCCTCAACACATGAAATGGAAGTCTCCGGTAAATTTCTAGTGGGGATCGGGATCCAATCAGCATATTAGTGTAACCTCAAGAGACTAGACCAATCACACTATGCCTAAAAAGTGTTGAATCTCGGATTTTGATGATGAAGTCAATTGTCATTTGTTGTCTAACCTATATGTTGAGATAAGTGTGCAGGATTAACTATGATGAAAGTAAGACATGCAGCAGGAGTTGCGCTGGAGTCATGACAATGATCACGTTGGGAGTTCGAGAGCTCGACGGAAGTTCGGACAGTCGTCGGAGATTCTGCGGGAACAAATCCGAGATGTCCATAAGCTTGCCAAAGAAGCTCGTCGGAACTCACCAAGTGTATCGTCGCAAGTCCAGGAGTTTGCCGGAAGTACGCAGGAGAATCACCGAGGGTTCATCGGATGATCGACGGAAGTTCGCCGAAAACTCGCCGGAAGAAGCGATTGACGCACCGAAGCAAGTTGCAGAAATTGTCATAGAATTTATCGTAGTTAACACAATGATTAAGTTGGGAATGGGAGGTGATCCCATTAGCTTAATCTTGGGGCAATTGGGCCCCTGAAAGACCCAATTTGGGCCGAATGGATCTACCCATTCGGACCCTGATTGCTGTGGGAGGTGCAACTGCCCAAGCCAGGAGGTAGCACCGCCTAGGCTAAGTCTCCTAGGGAGACTGGGCGGTGCAACCGCCCCAGCCAGGAGGTGCAACCGCCTGGGCTCAGTCTCCAAGCGAGACTGGGTGGTGCAACCTCTCCTGACAGGAGGTAGCACCGCCTGAGCTCGGTCTTCGAGCTCTGGCAGGCGGTGCAACCGCCCTAGTCAGGAGGTGCAACTGCCTAAGCTCGATCTTCGAGCTCTGGTAGAGAGGTGCAACCGCCCCTGACAGAGGTGGCACTGCCCAGAGGCTCAGTCTTCGAGCTCTGCCAAGCGGTGCAACTGCTCCAGTCAGGAGGTGCAACCGCTTGATCCCGGAATTCCGGGAATTGACAGATTTGAACTCCAAATTTGAACTGGGTTGGGTCCTATAAATACCCCACCCATTCAGCACTGAAAGTATGAACAAACACTCGAAATCTTGACATCTTTCTGTGATTCTTAGAGCTCAAAATTGTTGTAAAGGCCAAAAGTTCTCCTCCCTCTGTTCTTCAAAGTTTTGAGTTGTAAAGAGAGGAGAGAAAATTTTTGTAAGGGTTGTCTCCTAAGCCCGTCAAAAGGAGTGAAACTGTAAAAGGGTGGTTGGCCTTCGCCTATTGAAGGAAGGCCTCTAGTTGACGTCGGTGACATCGTCGGTGAAGGAAGCCAAAAGTGGAGTAGGTCAAGATTGACCGAACCACTCTAAATCTTGGTTTGCATTTACTTTGAGCATTTTATCTTTACTGCAAACCTCATTAATAGCTACTGCATTCTACGCTTTTACGAACAAGTTTCTAAGTTCAGAACTTTCCGAATCTGCATTTAGACATAAATCGACTTTTTCGTACGATCATTACATTTCAGTTTACGTTTACGTTTTGATTTCAATCATAACTGCAAACTGCCTTTTGCGCATTTATAAAACGTATCTCAAAGTTCAGTATCCTCAAAATTGGCATTTAGATGTAAACCGATTTTATCGTACGAACGTCGCATTTCAGTTTGCGCTTGCATTCTGATTTTTATCATAAACTGCAAACTGCCTCCGTAGATTTACTTTAACGTCATCTCACTTAATCTTAAGTTAAAGTAATCTTAGAATCGGCTTTTACATCGAAATCGTTTTTATCAAACGAACACAGCTTTCGATTTTAATCACAGAAAGATTTCCGCTGCACTAATTCACCCCCCCCCCTCTTAGTGCTCTTGATCCTAACAATTGGTATCAGAGCGGTGTTAACTCTCAAACAGATTAAAACCCAAGAGAGATGGCTTACGCCGGAAACCAAGAGGGCCATTCTATTACACGTCCACCCATGTTCAATGGGACGAACTACACCTATTGGAAGACCCGAATGAGGATCTTTCTTATCTCTATGGATTTTGAACTTTGGAATCTTGTCGAAAACGGTTTTTCGAAGTCTTCTCTTCCAATGATCGATTGGAATGATTTGGAGAAGAAGGCTTTCGCTCTTAATGCAAAGGCTATGAATGCCTTATTTTGTGCACTTGATAAAAACGAGTTTAATCGTGTTTCGATTTGTGAAACTGAATTTGATATTTGGCACACACTCGAAGTGACTCATGAAGGCACAAGTAGAGTGAAAGAGTCAAAAATCAATCTTTTGCTACACTCTTTTGAACTTTTCCGGATGAAACCGAGTGAGACTATTGGCGACATGTTTACCCGTTTCACGGATGTCGTCAACGGTCTAAAAGGACTCAGAAAAAGTTTTTCGGATTTTGAGCTCGTAAATAAGATTCTAAGATCCCTTCCTAAAAGTTGGGATCCTAAAGTCACTGCTATTCAAGAGGCGAAAGATCTAAACAACTTCCCTCTTGAAGAACTAATTGGGTCATTAATGACCTACGAGATGACTTGCAAAGCTCATGAAGAGCAAGAAGACATCCTTCCAAAGAACAGGAAGGATATGACACTTAGAACTTCAGAAGACCACTTGAGAGAAAACTCAAGTGATGAGGACTGTGATGATGACTTGGCACTTCTAACAAGAAAATTTAAAAAGTTCATTAAAAGAAACAAGTTTAAGAATGACACAAAAAAACTTGAACCCAAAAAGGATCAAGTTATTTGCTATGAGTGCAAAAAGCCGGGACACTACAAGAGTGATTGTCCCTAAATCAAAAAGAGAACACCAAAGAAGAAGGCGCTCAAAGCAACATGGGATGATTCGAGCGCATCCGAAGAAGAGGAGTCCAACACCAAGCAAGTTGCTCATTACGCCCTAATGGCCATCGGAGAGGAGGTAATGAATTTAATAGATGCAGATTTATCTTTCGATGAATTATTAAATGCCTTCCATGACTTATTTGATGAATGCAAGATTATCAATAGAAAATACAAATTGCTAAAAAAGGAGCATGATAGTCTTACTTGTGATTTTGATAAGTTAAAAACTGAATATCATGATAGTTTAAATTCATGCATCAAATGCCATGATCTAGAAACTCTCCAAAAAGAAAACTTGCTACTTAAGGACACCTTGAAGAAATTCGAGGTTGGTAGCAAGTCATTAAACATGATCCTTGCAAATAAGAGTCACATTCCCAAAAGAAGTGAAATTGGATTTGTGAGAAGTCCTCACTAAAATCCAACCACCTTCATAAGAGGCCCCATCTTACATGTTCGACACCAAAGCAAATGCAACTTTTGTTGCAAACTTGGACACAAAACGCATTATTGTCCATTCAAGAAGATTAGTCCGAATAAATTAATTTGGGTCCCTAAAGGAACCTTGATAAACTCTATGCAACATGATAAACAATGTAGATCTATCTTTGAGGCACCCAAAAGCAAATGGGTACCTAAAAATTATCCTTTCTTGTAGAAACCCATACCATCGCAAGCTAGGAGCAAGAGATGGTACCTTGATAGTGGATGCTCAAGGCATATGACCGGAGATCCATCTCAATTCTCTAAGCTCACTAGCATAGACGAAGGCTATGTCACCTTCGGAGACAACAACAAGGGTAAAATCATTGGCAAAGGAATCATAGGTAACAAATCCAACTTCTTTATTGAAGATGTTTTGTTAGTTGATGGTTTAAAACATAACCTCTTGAGCATTAGTCAATTATGTGATAAAGGATACATTGTTAGATTCGAATCTAATGCTTGTATCATTGAAAAAACACACAAAAACATGTCTATGATTGCATTAAAACAAAATAACGTATACACTATTGACATCAATGATTTGTGTAATGAAATGTGTTTTTTGGCTTTGAATGAGGATGCTTGGCTATGGCATAGAAGATTAGGTCATGCTAGCATGAAACTAATCACTCAAATATCATCTAAAGATCTTGTAAGAGGAATTCCTCATATCAAGTTTATCAAAGATAATGTATGTGATGCTTGCCAATTAGGTAAACAAATTAAGGGTAGTTTCAAATCTAAGAATCAAATAAGCACCTCTAGGCCCTTACAATTGATCCATATGGACTTGTTCGGACCAATCTCTACATCAAGCCTAGGAGGTAGCAAATACGCCTTCATCATTGTGGATGACTATAGTAGATACACATGGACTTACTTCTTAAAATAGAAAAATGAATGCTTTAGATCTTTTACCAAGTTTTGTAAACTTGTTCAAAACGAGAAGGTTTCTATGATTTCGTCAATTAGAAGTGATCATGGTGGAGAATTTCAAAACCATGATTTCCAAGAATTCTGTGAATTCAATGGATACAACCATAATTTCTCTACTCCAAGAAATCCTCAACAAAATGGAGTAGTAGAAAGAAAAAATCGAAATTTACAAGAAATGGCAAGAACCATGTTGAATGAACATAGCCTACCCAAATATTTTTGGGCCGAAGTCGTAAACACTACATGCTATATTTTGAATAGAGTTCTAGTTAGACCCTTACTCACCAAAACTCCTTATGAGTTATGGAACAACAAAAACCCAATGTTTCATATTTTAAAGTCTTTGGGTGTAAATGCTTTATCTTGAATGAAAAAGATAACTTAGGAAAATTTGATGCTAAATCCGATGAAGGAATCTTTCTTGGTTATTCTTCAGTTTCTAAAGGTTTTCGTATCTTCAATAAAAGAACATTAATTATTGAAGAATCCATTCATGTTGTTTTTAATGAGGTTTCCGAAATCAGGAAAAACGATTTTGATGATGATGTTAATTTTGATTCCTTGAATTTAAATGAAACCCCTTCTCCAAATAGCAACTTGGATGCATCCACTTCCGAAACATCCTTACCCAAGGATTGGAAGTATGTAGATGCTCATCCCAAGGAGCTAATTTTTGGAGACACGTCAAAGGGGGTTCAAACACGATCTTCTCATAAAAATTTTTGTGCGAACGCCGCCTTTCTCTCCCAAATTGAACCCAAATGTGTTGACGAAGCCATGAAAGATGATTCATGTATTATCACAATGCAAGATGAATTGAATCAATTTGAGAGAAATGAGGTGTGGAAGCTTGTTCCTAGGCCAAATGACCATTTAGTTATTGGTACTAAATGGGTTTTCAGAAACAAGCAAGATGAAAATGGTATCGTGGTTAGAAACAAGGCTAGATTAGTGGCCAAAGGTTTCAACCAAGAAGAAGGTATCGATTACGAAGAAACCTTTGCTCCTGTGGCTCGATTGGAAGCCATAAGGATGCTCCTTGCCTACGCTAATAGTAATAATTTTAAGCTGTTTCAAATGGATGTTAAATGCGCTTTTCTAAATGGCTTTATCTCCGAAGAAGTTTATGTTGAACAACCTCTTGGATTTGAAAATAATAGCCTCCCTAATCATGTGTTTAGATTAACTAAAGCTCTCTATGGTTTAAATCAAGCCCCAAGGGCTTGGTATGGGAGACTTAGTTCTTTTCTTATCGAAAATAATTTCATAAAAGGCAAGGTTGATACTACATTGTTCATCAAGAATTTTGAAAATAATTTTCTCATTGTTCAGATTTATGTTGATGATATTATCTTTGGCTCTACGAATGAATCTCTTTGTGAATCTTTTGCTAAAACTATGAGTCTTGAATTCGAAATGAGCTTAATAGGAGAATTAACATTCTTCTTAGGCTTGCAAATCAAACAACTAAGCAATGACATCTTTATTAGTCAAACTAAATATGCTATGAATTTATTAAAAAAGTTTAATATGAACAACTCAAAGGCTATTAACACTCATATGAGCACCTCCACTAAGTTAGAAATTGATGAAAGTGGAGAAAGCTTCGATCAAAAAACTTATAGGGGTATGATAGGAAGTTTACTTTACCTCACTGCAACTAGACCAGACATCATGTTCAGTGTAGGACTTTGTGCTAGATTTCAATCAAACCCTAAGATATCTCATCTCAAAGCAGTTAAAAGAATACTTAGATAACTTAATGGTACCATAAATCTAGGATTATGGTACCCAAAATCAAAGAATTTTGAGTTAATTGCTTATGCTGATGCGGACTTTGCTAGCTGTAAACTAGATAGAAAAGGCACATCAGGATCATGTCAATTTTTAGGACATGCCCTTGTTTCCTGGTCATCTAAGAAACAAAACTCGGTTGCACTATCAACAACCGAAGCTGAATATATTGTAGCAAGTGCATGCTGTGCACAAGTTGTATGGATGAAAAACACCTTAGAAGATTACAAAGTTAATCTTAAAAATATTCCCATTAAATGTGATAACACAAGTGCAATATGCTTGACTAAGAATCCTATACAACACTCAAGAACAAAACACATTGATATTAGACATCACTTTATACGAGATCATGTTACTAATCATGACGTAACCATAGAGTTCATTGATACTAAACATTAACTAGCTGACATTTTTACAAAACCTCTAAGTGAAGAACAATTTGATTTCATAAGAAGAGAATTAGGAATGTTGATGTGTCCAAATAGATAAACTAGTCAAAATCATTTTTTTGACTTTATTGAATGATCAAATCACTTGATTGCCATGTGTTGAAATGTTTTAATTTTTGAAAAACTATAGCATAATCTTGTCCGAATGCATGAAAGATTTCATCTCATTTTCGGATTCGCTTAACAGTTGGAATGACAAAAATCAAATACACTCTTATGAAAAATATTTTGAAATTGATTTGATAAAATGACTTTCCTCCTTCATGCATAAAGGATTATAACATAAAAAAGGAGAAGAAGTATTCAAAGCATTATACGTTTCATGCCTTCCTTTATATGCTTGATAACTTGCTTATATTGTTCTCCTAGTATCACATCTACCATGCTTTTTGTTGATGACAAAGGGGGAGAAATATATGAATTGATGCTATAAACACTGATGCTATGATTATGCCATGCCTGCATCATCAAGAGATATATGAACAGATGCCATATATAGAAATGCAACACTTACTAAAATATTTGAAATGTGTACATCTGCTAAAATATTTGAAATGTGTACATCATGTAATGATATCAAAATCTTACTTCACAGCTTTACATGTTGATATCTTACAATATGATGAATTGCTTCAATTACATTCATTCAAAATTGTTATGTAAGAATGAATGTCAAGCCTTGACATCATCTTAAAAAATGTCACTTGAATTCTTAGGTCTTAAATTCAAGAATGACTTATCTCAAGTATGGCATGTAGACAGGGGGAGTTAAGGTTAACTCCATTATCAATTTATTGTCATCATCAAAAAGGGGGAGATTGTTGAATCTCAGATTTTGATGATGAAGTCAATTGTCATTTGTTGTCTAACCTATATGTTGAGATAAGTGTGCAGGATTAACTACGATGAAAGTAAGACATGCAGCAGGAGTTGCACCGGAGTCATGACAATAATCACGTTGGGAGTTCGAGAGCTCGACGGAAGTTCGGACAATCGTCGGAGGTTTTGCGGGAACAAATCTGAGATGTCCATAAGCTTGCCAAAGAAGCTCGTCAGAACTCGCCAAGTGTATCGTCGCAAGTCCAGGAGTTTGCCGGAAGTCCGCAGGAGAATCACCAAGGGTTCATCGGATGATCGACGGAAGTTCACCGGAAACTCGCCGGAAGAAGCGATTGACGCACCGGAGCAAGCTGCAGAAATTGTCTTAGAATTTATCGTAGTTAGCACAATGATTAAGTTGGAAATGGGAGGTGATCCTATTAGCTTAATCTTGGGGCAATTGGGCCCCTGAAAGACCCAATGTGGGCCAAATGGATCTACCTATTCGGACCCTGATTGCTGTGGGAGGTGCAACCGCCCAAGGCAGGAGGTAGCACCGCTTGGACTAAGTCTCCTAGGGAGACTGGGCGGTGCAACTGCTCCAGCCAGGAGGTGCAACCGCCAGGGCTCAGTCTCCAAGCGAGACTGGGCGGTGCAACCTCTCCTAACAGGAGGTAGCACCGCTTGAGCTCGGTCTTCGAGCTCTGGCAAGCGGTGCAACCGCCCTAGTCAGGAGGTGCAACCGCCTGAGCTCGGTCTTCGAGCTCTGGCAGAGAGGTGCAACTGCCCCTGACAGAGGTGGCACCACCCAGAGGCTCAGTCTTCAAGCTTTGCCAAGCGGTGCAACCGCTCCAGTCAGGAGGTGCAACCGCCTGATCCCAGAATTCTAGGAATTGATAGTTTTGAGCTCCAAATTTGAACTGGGTTGGGGCCTATAAATACCGCACCCATTCAGCACTGAAAGTATGAACAAACACTCGAAATCTTGACATCTTTCTATGATTCTTAGAGCTCAAAATTATTGTAAAGGCCAAAAGTTCTCCTCCCTCTATTCTTCAAAGTTTTGAGTTGTAAAGAGAGGAGAGAAAATTTCTGTAAGGGTTGTCTCCTAAGCCCGTCAAAAGGAGTGAAACTGTAAAAGGGTGGTTGGCCTTCGCCTATTGAAGGAAGGCCTCTAGTTGACTTCGGTGACCTCGTCGGTGGAGGAAGCCAAAAGTAGAGTAGGTCAAGATTGACCGAACCACTCTAAATCTTGGTTTGCATTTACTTTGAGCATTTTATCTTTACTGCAAATCTCCTAAATAGCTACTGCCTTCTACGCTTTTACGAATAAGTTTCTAAGTTTAGAACTTTCCGAATCTGCGTTTAGATGTAAATCGGCTTTTTCGTATGATCATTACATTTCAGTTTACGTTTACGTTTTGATTTCAATCATAACTGCAAACTGCCTTCTGCGCATTTATAAAACGTATCTCAAAGTTCAGTATCCTCAAAATTGGCATTTAGACGTAAACTGGTTTTATCGTACGAACGTCGCATTTCAGTTTGCGCTTGCATTCTGATTTTTATCATAAACTGCAAACTGCCTTCGTAGATTTACTTTAATGTCATCTCGCTTAATTTTAAGTTAAAGTAATCTTAGAATCGGCTTTTACATCGAAATCATTTTTATCAAACGAACGCAGCTTTCGGTTTTAATCGCAGAAAGATTTCCGCTGCACTAATTCACCCCCCCCCCCCCCTCTTAGTGCTAGTCATAAGTGCCCAGCAAGCCAATCACGTGAGTGATGGCACGTGTGACTTGATACAGAATCTTTTTGCTTATTATATTTTGGCGTATATCACTTTATAACTATTGCATAAATGCATATGTATTGTGATGTCCTTGGATTTGTGCAATGGGAATCGGATCGTGATGAGATCACGATAATGAGATCTATTCACCTTTAAACACATATCCTAAATAATCCCGGTCATAGGTTACTCGAGAGGGACATCGTGATAACCGGATAGACTGGTGTGCTGTATACCCGTCCATATGATGGATGCAGCTGGTCTCATAGCTGCTCGTGTAGGGACACTAGGGATATAGTACAGGTGCTCATTGGAGAATGAGTTCACTGATTGATCCGCTTACGGAATGCTGGATGGTTGATGATGCCTTATTGTCAGACAACGATTCCGTAGTCCTAGTGGTGTATCTGGTTCTTAGACTTGAGACACCAAGGATGTCCTGTATGAGTGCTCCACTCTTTGATACCAGACTTATAGGTTTGGCTATTCCCAGATCTAGTACAGCTGGTCATTGGGAGTGGTAGTCGACCTTATGAGGGCTATTGAGTGTCGATAGAGGATCATCCACTCTCGGTATCATGAGAGGAATATCCCATGTGTTCTTGCTCAGACAAATCCCTGGCCAGGGTCATTCGGGTTGAGAGAGAAAGAGTTCTCCGGGAGAATCCGATTAGAGCGAGACTCAAGTAGAAACCGTATGGGTCTGACAGCACCATGCTCGATATACGGTCTCTGGGATATTAGATGGATGAGGGACTATAGGTACATGGTAACTGAGGACAGACAGGTCCAATGGATTGGATTCCCCTGTATCGTCTGGGGACTACGGCATAGTGGCCTAGTACTTCCGTAGTCGATGAGTCGAGTGAATTATTACAGAGATAATAATTCACTTAGTTAGAAGGAGTTCTGACAGGTATGACTCACGGCCAGCTCGATATTGGGCCTAGAGGGTCACACACATATGGTAGGCATTGCGATGAGTAGAGGTTCGGATATGAGATATCCGACGGAGCCCTTGTCTTATTGGATGCAGATCCAATACCCACTAGGGAAAGGACCCATTAGGGTTTTTGACACGGGATCTCTATAAATAGGAGGGATTCACAACCTCATAGGCTAGAGTCTTTGCTTGCCCTTCCTATTCTCCTCTCCCTCTCCACCTCAGAGTAAGCCTGGAGTTTTGAGGAGCGTCGTCGCAACCCTGCTGTGTGGATCACCGCTAGAGAGGAGGACGCTTGACCTCCTTCACCCTCTCCTGAGGATCTGCAAGGAAACAGGGATATACGATCTCCCTAGGTAACACAATCTCTATACGCAGTTTTGTGTTTTGCGGATTTTGCGCACCAATCTTCGCACGACGACGAACATCTTTTTGGGAATCGGGGATTTTTGTTTTCTTGTTCTTCCGCTGCGCATATGATGTCGCCCCCCATGATTTCCCAACAGTGGTATCAGAGCCAGGTTGTTCGTGCGAATGATTGGTTTTTGAACTGCGTGTGTTGTGTTTAGGAAGAATATTGACGTCAAAATCGTTGACGCAAAAGCAAGGAAGGGCAGCAACAGTTGCTGCCCTCGATCTGCATGCCTATAGCCAGCCGCAGCCGCAGCCAGGCAGCACAGCGCCGGCGCATGCGCAAGCGCTGTGCCTGCAGTAGCCGGCCGGCGATCTGCTTGCAGCAGGCTTGCGGCCGGCGGGGCTGGGAGCCCGCTCGGTAGAAGCGCCTGCGGCCACTGAGCCCACGGGCAGAGGCGCCGCAGGGCAGCAGCGCGGGCTGAGGCACCGCAGGGCAGCGGCGCCTGTGGCCGCTGCTCCCACGGGCAAAAACCCCGCAGGGGCGGCCGCCAGCGAGACAGCACCACCTGCGGGCGCTGACTCGCGGGCAGAACCGCCCGTGAAGGCGGCGGCGCCCGCGGGGGCGCCCACCTGCAGCGGCAGCGACCCCAGCGGGCGTGCCACCTGTAGGCGAGGGCAGTGCCCTCGCCCTCGCCGCACAGGCCGCCGCCAGCAGGGTGGCGGCGGCGGCGGCGCAGCAGCGAAAAGGGGAAAGGGTATTAGGGTTTTCTGCGCAAAAGACAGTTTTGCCCCTCGAAATTTGAGAAATTCCAGTTTCTGTCTTTTGTCCAAATTATGAAAATACCCTTAGGAATTGAGAAATTCCCTATATATCCCTGATTTCAGAAAATATTAATTAATTAAAAGGTTTAGTTGATTATTATTTTTATTATCTAGTAGTCCTACATAATGACGATTATTTATACATGTGATGTATGATGAGTGGACGGATGATCATGGACCGTGTGATGTGTGTACTTGTGATTATTATTATTGAGGTCTGCGAACCTCCATTATATTTCTCGTTTATTGTCGGGCCTGCGTGCCTATGATTAAGTTGTAATCACATGAGGAGGCGCAGCGGGAGCGTGGAAGCCATAGCGGGACCCACGAGACGGACGATCGTGATGCATGAAGATGCATCAAGATGTCGACGGAACCAACGAGGACGAGATGGACGATCACAAGGCATGGAGATGCACCGTTGCACACATAGATCTTGATGTGAGTGATTAGGCCTACTGGCTCGGGCCTAATCATATTAGGTTGTGGTCCATGATCATCTGGTGTGATTGCTTATACACATACTAGATATGTATATATATTTGCATGCGATGTAGATATATATTAAATATGTACATGTGTGACATGTCATAATAGGAGACCAAATCATAGAAACATCTCTCGATAATATTAAGTCGGTAAACGTGAGGCAATTAGATTGACCCACGTGGCCTTCCATCGTTATGAGTAGGAACCGAATCCCGGTGTAGGTTGAGTTGGTCGAGTCCCTCGAGACTCACCTATATCGCGATTCGCTATCTTGCTTACGACATAGAGATGTCACCGGTGACCTGAGGGCATGATATGCTTGGTCGAGTCCCTCGAGGGTATATCATCAAATCAGACTCATCTTGTAACGAAGGTGTTGACTTAACCGAGCATCATGGTTGGTCGAGTCCCTCGAGGCCATGGTGATTCGGAGGCCGAACAGGACGGGAATCACAAGGAGTTGTGATCGGCAAGAGTTGCCTACCTTTTAGGCTTAGTGTGATTGGTCGAGTCCCTCGAGGTTACACTAAGACGCTGATTGGATCCTGATCCCCACTAGAAGTCTGCTGGAGACTTCCGTTTCACGTGCTGAGGGTGTCGCGTGACTCATTAGTAAAATAGTGGGAGCATATTAAGATAGAAGTCCATATCTTGATAGTTTATTTCTTGCAAAATCTGCATGTTATTCATTTTTGCTACATCTTTATTTTCAGAAAATGTCGCTTTCAAATCCCTTACGTGGCATACTTGATGTCAACCGCCTCACTGGTCCAAATTATACGGATTGGCTCCGTAACTTGAGAATTGTTCTCACAGCGGAGAAAATCGTGTACGTCCTTGATACAGTGATGCCTACGCCCGAAGAAGGGGCAAGCGAGGATGAGATCGCTCGCTACGTGAAGTACATTGATGACTCCACTCTTGCTCAGTGCTATATGTTGGGCTCTATGACTCCAGAGTTACAGAGACAACATGAAAAGATGGATGCCAGATCCATTCTCCTACATGTCCGTAAATTGTTTGAGGAACAGGGAAGGACTCAACGATATGAGATATCCAAGAGCCTTTTCCGCGCTAGGATGACTGAGGGGACACCGGTTCAGAACCATGTCCTAAAGATGATTGAGTGGATAGAGAAACTCACAGGTCTAGGAATGGTCCTAGAGGATAACTTGTGTGTGGATATTGTGCTTCAGTCCCTACCAGATTCCTTTTCACAGTTCATAATGAACTTTAATATGAACAAGCTTGAGGTGACTCTCCCAGAGCTCCTCAATATGTTGAGGGAGGCAGAGAGTACTATTAAGAAAGAGAAGCCAGTTCTCTACACTGGTGAGACCAGAAAGAAAAGGAAAGCAGAAAGGTCCCTTAAGAAGGGAAAGGGCAAGGGCAAACAAGGTAAAGCAAAGGTTGCTAAGAAAGACCCAACAAAGGACAAAGGCCAGTGCTTCCACTGTGGTAAAGATGGGCACTGGAAGAGAAACTGCAAAGAGTACCTTGCAGAAAGGGCGAAACAAAAGCTTGATGAAGCTTCAGGTACATTCATGATCAGTCTCCATTTGTCAGACTCTTATGATAACACATGGGTATTGGATACCGGTAGTGCTTATCATATATGCAATTCGTTGCAGGTTCTGGCAAGGCCTAGGAGACTAGAGAGAGGCGAGATGGACCTCAAGATGGGTAATGGAGCAAAAGTTGCTGTTTTAGCTGTTGGCGAGGTCGCCCTACATCTGCCTAGTGGAGCTTTTATTGCATTAGATGCATGTTATTTTGTTCCTTCTATTATCAAAAACATTATCTCCATTTCATGTTTAACAGTTAGTGGATATAAATTTGTTTTTGAGAACAATGGTTGTTCGATATTATTAGATGATAAGATCATCACGAAAGGAACATTGCATAATGGTTTATTTATGTTAGACACCACTCCACATATCATGAATGTAAATGTGTCCAAAAGGAAACGAGATGAGTTGAACAGTGCATACCTGTGGCATTGTAGACTAGGTCACATCCATGAAAGAAGGATTCAAAAGTTGCTAAATGATGGATATCTAGATCCATTCGACTATGTGTCATATGCAACTTGTGAGCCTTGCATTCGTGGAAAACTGACCAAATCTCCATTTAGTAGAACTGGAGAGAGAGCCACTGAGTTGTTGGAACTCATACATAGTGATGTATGTGGACCCATGTCAACTCATGCCATTGGAGGTTACTCCTACTTCATTACATTTACTGATGATTTCTCAAGGTATGGATATGTGTACTTAATGAAGTACAAGTCCGAGGCCTTTGAGAAATTCAGAGAGTATAAGAATGAGGTGGAAAACCAGACTGGAAAGAGTATCAAAACTCTTCGATCAGATCGAGGAGGTGAGTACTTAAGTACAGAGTTTACTCACTTCCTCAAGGACCATGGGATATTATCCCAATGGACACCTCCTTATACACCTCAGCTCAATGGTGTCTCTGAAAGGAGAAATCGTACATTATTAGATATGGTACGGTCCATGATGAGTTTCGCTGACCTACCCATCTCATTCTGGGGATATGCCCTAGAAACCGCAGCTTACCTTCTGAACAGAGTTCCAACTAAGTCGGTGGTGTCTACACCATATGAGATATGGAAAGGGAAGAAGCCTGATCTTAAGGTTGTTAAGATTTGGGGCTGCCCTGCCCACGTTAAAAGACACAACCCCGATAAGTTAGAATCAAGGACAGAGCGATGCATATTTGTGGGATACCCCAAGGAAACTTGTGGGTATTACTTCTATCATCCTGAGGAAAAAAAGGTCTTTGTAGCTAAGAGAGCAGTGTTCCTTGAGAAGGAACACATTCTTGGCGGAGACAGTGGGAGAATGATAGAGTTGAGCGATGTTAGAGAACCAAGCTCAAGCACCACTCTACAGCCCGAGTCTGTTCAGGTATCTAATACACAAGTTTCAACTTTACGCAGGTCTGATAGAGTATCCCATCCTCCTGAGAGATATGTGGGACATATTAGAGCAGAGGATGTAGAGGATATTGATCCTCAGACCTACGAGGAGGCTATTATGAGTATAGACTCCGGGAAGTGGAAAGAAGCCATGAATTCTGAGATGGATTCTATGTACTCCAATAAGGTTTGGAACCTAGTTGATGCACCCGAAGGTATTGTACCCATCGGTTGCAAGTGGATCTTTAAGAAAAAGATCGGAGTAGATGGAAAGGTAGAGACCTATAAAGCAAGGCTAGTGGCTAAGGGGTATCGTCAAAGGCAAGGTGTTGACTACGACGAAACTTTCTCACCCGTAGCAATGCTAAAATCCATCAGAATTCTATTGGCTATTGCAGCACACTATGATTATGAGATCTGGCAGATGGATGTGAAAACCGCATTCCTCAACGGGAACCTGGAGGAGGAGGTGTATATGATGCAACCTGAGGGATTCGTGTCCAAGAACTGCCCAGATAAGGTGTGTAGGTTGCTTAGATCCATTTATGGACTAAAGCAAGCTTCCCGAAGTTGGAACATAAGATTTGATGAGGCAATCAGATCTTATGACTTCGTTAAGAACGAAGATGAGCCTTGTGTATACAGAAAGGTAAGTGGGAGCGCTATTAGCTTTTTGGTGTTATATGTGGATGACATCCTCATCATTGGGAATGACATAGGAATGCTATCCACAATAAAGGCTTGGTTATCTAGACACTTCTCCATGAAGGACTTAGGAGAAGCATCTTATATCTTGGGGATTAGAATCTATAGAGATAGATCCAAAAGGATGCTTGGCTTGTCCCAGTCCAGGTACATAGAAACTATTGTCAAAAGGTTTGGCATGGAAAATTCCAAAAGAGGTCTCATACCGATGAGACATGGGATATCGCTTTCTACGAGTATGTCCCCAAAGACTCCAGAAGAAAGGGCGAACATGGATATGATACCTTATGCCTCAGCAATAGGGTCTATCTTGTATGCCATGCTATGTACTAGGCCTGATATAGCGCATGCTCTGAGTGTCACGAGCAGGTATCAGGCGGATCCAGGCTTGGAGCACTGGAAAGCAGTAAAGTGTATCCTTAAGTACTTGAGAAGGACTAAGGATCTTTTACTAGTATATGGAGGTAATAGCCTTAAGGTTGAAGGCTACACTGACTCAAGTTTTCAGTCAGATGTCGATGATAGCAAGTCGAATTCAGGGTATGTGTACACCTTG
Organism: Musa acuminata AAA Group; assembly: GCF_036884655.1. Taxonomy (NCBI): domain Eukaryota; kingdom Viridiplantae; phylum Streptophyta; class Magnoliopsida; order Zingiberales; family Musaceae; genus Musa; species Musa acuminata. The sequence continues at coordinate 12,015,092 of NC_088358.1, read as the reverse complement.
AATGGAGGAGCAGTGTGCTGGAAGAGTTCCAAGCAAGATACCACTGCTGACTCGACCACAGAGGCGGAGTACATTGCTGCATCAGATGCAGCAAAGGAGGGAGTCTGGTTGAAGAAGTTCATCACAGATTTGGGAGTCGTGCCGGATAGTGAGGAGCCGATTTCCCTATATTGCGACAACAACGGGGCAATTGCTCAAGCGAAGGAACCTAGGTCTCATCAGAAATCTAAGCATGTTCTGAGGAGGTTCCACCTTATTAGAGAGATCGTGACCCGAGGAGATGTAGCAGTGGAAAGAGTTCCATCCGAAGATAACATTGCAGATCCACTAACAAAGCCATTGTCTCAGATTGTCTTTGAGCGTCACAGGGGTCTGATGGGGATCAGACACATAGGTGATTGGCTTTAGGTCAAGTGGGAGATTGCTAGTCATAAGTGCCCAGCAAGCCAATCACGTGAGTGATGGCACGTGTGACTTGATACAGAATCTTTTTGCTTATTATATTTTGGCGTATATCACTTTATAACTATTGCATAAATGCATATGTATTGTGATGTCCTTGGATTTGTGCAATGGGAATCGGATCGTGATGAGATCACGATAATGAGATCGATTCACCTTTAAACACATATCCTAAATAATCCCGGTCATAGGTTACTCGAGAGGGACATCGTGATAACCGGATAGACTGGTGTGCTGTATACCCGTCCATATGATGGATGCAGCTGGTCTCATAGCTGCTCGTGTAGGGACACTAGGGATACAGTACAGGTGCTCATTGGAGAATGAGTTCACTGATTGATCCGCTTACGGAATGCTGGATGGTTGATGATGCCTTATTGTCAGACAACGATTCCGTAGTCCTAGTGGTGTATTTGGTTCTTAGACTTGAGACACCAAGGATGTCCTGTATGAGTGCTCCACTCTTTGATACCAGACTTATAGGTTTGGCTGTTCCCAGATCTAGTACAGCTGGTCATTGGGAGTGGTAGTCGACCTTACGAGGGCTATTGAGTGTCGATAGAGGATCATCCACTCTCGGTATCATGAGAGGAATATCCCATGTGTTCTTGCTCAGACAAATCCCTAGCCAGGGTCATTCGGGTTGAGAGAGAAAGAGTTCTCCGGGAGAATCCGATTAGAGCGAGACTCAAGTAGAAACCGTATGGGTCTGACAGCACCATGCTCGATATACGGTCTCTGGGATATTAGATGGATGAGGGACTATAGGTACATGGTAACTGAGGACAGACAGGTCCAATGGATTGGATTCCCCTGTATCGTCTGGGGACTACGGCGTAGTGGCCTAGTACTTCCGTAGTCGATGAGTCGAGTGAATTATTACAGAGATAATAATTCACTTAGTTAGAAGGAGTTCTGACAGGTATGACTCACGGCCAGCTCGATATTGGGCCTAGAGGGTCACACACATATGGTAGGCATTGCGATGAGTAGAGGTTCGGATATGAGATATCCGACGGAGCCCTTGTCTTATTGGATGCAGATCCAATACCCACTAGGGAAAGGACCCATTAGGGTTTTTGACACGGGATCTCTATAAATAGGAGGGATTCACAGCCTCATAGGCTAGAGTCTTTGCTTGCCCTTCCTATTCTCCTCTCCCTCTCCACCTCAGAGTAAGCCTGGAGTTTTGAGGAGCGTCGTCGCAACCCTGCTGTGTGGATCACCGCTAGAGAGGAGGACGCTTGACCTCCTTCACCCTCTCCTGAGGATCTGCAAGGAAACAGGGATATACGATCTCCCTAGGTAACACAATCTCTATACGCAGTTTTGTGTTTTGCGGATTTTGCGCACCAATCTTCGCACGACGACGAACATCTTTTTGGGAATCGGGGATTTTTGTTTTCTTGTTCTTCCGCTGCGCATATGATGTCGCCCCCCATGATTTCCCAACACTTAGTGCTCTTGATCCTAACAAAAAGTAGGCAACTCTTACCGATCACAACTTCTTGTGATTCCCGTTCTATTCGGCCTTCGAACCACCATGGTCTCATAGTACTCGACTAACCATGATGTTCGATTAATTCAATACCATCGTTATAAGATGAGTCGGATTCGATGATATACCGTCGAGGGACTCAACCCAGCATACCATATCCTTAGGTCACTGGTGACATCTCTATATCGTAGGCAAGATAGCGAATCAAAAATAGTTGTACCTCGAGAGACTCGACCAACTCTACCTACATCGGGAATCGATCCTTACCTATAACGATGGAAGGTCACGTGGGTTAATCTAAGTGTCTCATGTTTACCGACATAATATTATCGAGAGAGGCGATTTTGATTTGGTCTCCTATTATAATATGTCACACATATACATATTTAATATATATCTACATCACATATAAATATATATACATATCTAGTATGTGTTTAAGCAATCACACATCACATAAGCAATCATACCAAATGATCATGGACTATATCCTAACGTTATTAGGCACGAACCAATGGGCCTAATCACTTACATCAAGATCTATACATGCAGCGGTGCTTATTTATGCCTTGTGATTATCCATCTCATCCTCATCTGGTCCGTCAGTATCTCGACGCATCTCCATGCATTACGATCATCCGTCTTGGCCTCGTGGGTCCCACTATCACTTTCATGCTCCCACTGCTATTGAATCTTGTATTTTGATGATGAAACCAATTGATAGTATTTATGATTTAATCTATGTTTTGAGTGATGCAGGATGCTTAGATCAGGATGAGATAATTAAAGCAAGAAGAATCATATTGTGCCGGGGGAAAACATGTCAGAAGATCAAACGTCGGGCTTGAGGATCGGTCGACGTATCGCCAGAAGGCTTCGGGCCATGGATTTGGGCATCGAGCCAAGAAGAGCAGATATTGCGTCAAGGATATCAGAGTTGTGAAATCAATTGGCTGATTGGGCAATAGGCCGCAAGAGAGGACGATGCGCCAAAGAATCAAACGAAGCGTCGAGGGACCAATGACATGCTAGACAATATGATCAATGCTTAGTATTAATTGTCTAGATCGAAGTGTGTCTTACATGTGCAGGATTAACTACGATAGCAAGGCATGAAGCAAAATGAAGTCCCGAAGTCAAGGACGCGATTTCATTAGGAGTTTGAGAGTTCGTCGGAAGTTTGGACGTTCGTCGGAAGTTCTGGTGGAACTAGCTGAGAAGTCTCAGAGCTTACTAAAGAAGCTTATCGGAACTCGCCAAGAAGATCGTCGTGAAGTCTAGGAGCTTCCCGGGAGTCTGCCGGAACATTGCCGAGAGATCATCGGAAGTTCGCCGAAAGATCGTCGGAAGCTTGCCAGAAGATACCAAGACATAGGGACTTATTTAGCTTAGCAAATGTCTTAGGAATTGTAGTTATCATGTAATTGGGTTTGGATTTGAGCCAACATAATTAGGGGCTAGATAGGCCCATGTAAGGACTGTGTTAGGCCCAATAAGAGGCCAAAACAATGCCCCAATAAGTAACACCGTCGTGGCATAGTCTTCGAGACTATGTCAGGTGATGGTACCGCCAGTTTGGGTGGTGGTACCACCCAGCATAGCACCCTAGGTGGTGGTACCACCCAGCGCAGTGTTAGTGTCAGAGTGACACTAGCGGTGGTACCGCCCAGCGTAGGCGGTGGTACCGCCCGTGCCCGGGAAACCTGGGATAAGATGTTTTGGACTCTAAGTTTGAATCAACTTGAAGCCTATAAATATCCCTCTTATCCTTGGTTAAAAGACATAAGCACAGAGTATTCAAAAGTGAGAAAACACTACTACAATCTCTTTAGAAATTTCCCTCCTCTAGCTTAAACTTAGAATTCTATTTAGAGAGGAGTGTAAGTGCTTGTAAGGGTTATCTCCTAAACCCAGTAAAAGGAGAAGAGGGGTGTAAAAGGTGGTTGGTCTTCGCCTATTGAAGGAAGACCTCTAGTGGATGTCGGTGACCTCGTTGGAGGAGGAAGCCGAAAGTGGATGTAGGTCACGTTGACCGAACCACTCTAAAACTCGGTTTGCGTTTACTTTGAGCAACTTTTTTTTTAGCAAACTACCTCTCCTCCTTACTATACTTTAACTATGTTTACATACGCTTTTAAGTAAACACCTTTCGAGATCGGCTTTAATCGTACGAAGACTTTACGAAACCAATTTTTTCGAAACGAAACAATTTTGAAGACGTGTTTTTTATCCACTGCACTAATTCACCCCCCTCTTAGTGCCGACCCATGATCCTAACAATTGGTATCAGAGCCTCGTGATTTCTTAGTTGGTTTAACACCCAAGAGAAATGGCTTTTTTCGGCTTTCCAGAAGGTTACTCTCTCATTCGTCCTCCCTTTTTTAATGGGATGGACTACACTTATTGAAAAACTCGAATGAGAGTTTTCTTGCTTTCTTTGGATTTGAATTTATAGAATATTATCGAATCCGATTTTCAAAGGTCTTCCCTTCCAATGAACCATTGGAATGATTTGGAGAAGAAGACTTTTTCCTTAAATGCTAGAGCTATGAATACTCTATTTTGCGCTTTAGACAAAAACAAATTTAATCAGGTTTCTATGTGTGAAACGGCCTTTGATATTTGTTATATTCTCGAAATTATACACGAAGGCATGAATAGAGTTAAAGATTCTAAGATTAACCTTTTAATGTATGATTTTAAACTTTTTCATATGAAACCAAGCGAAACCGTTGTTGACATGTACACCTGTTTTACGGATGTCATCAATGGTTTAAAAGCACTTGGTAAAATTTCTTTAAATTTTGAACTCATTAATAAAATCTTAAAATCACTTTCTAAAACTTGGGAATCGAAAGTAACAACAATACAAGAAACAAAAGATTTAAATATTTTTCCAATTGAAGAACTTATCGGTTCATTGATGACATATGAAATGGTGTATAATGCACATGATGAACATGATGAACAAAATCACTTTCCAAAGAACAAGAAGGATTAGGTACTTAGAATAATCGAAGACCACTCGAGCATAAGCTCAGGTGATGGTGAACTTGAACTTACTAAAAAATTTAAAAAGTTAATGAAACAAAAATTAAAGAACAAAAAGAATGCAACTACTTGCTTTGAACGCAAGAAGAAGAATACAAATTGGGATGAATTGAGTTCCTCCGAAGACGAGGAGAAAATCAACAAAAGCGAGGTGGCAAACTACACCTTAACGACTTTCGACGATGAGGTAATCAAAACCCCCTAAATTTATTTCAAAATTATATGATGCTTTTCATGATGCATTTATTTTTTTTAGTTTAGAATAATTATTTTTCTTAAAAATTGCATGTTTAAAAATGAAAATGCAAAAATTATGATCATGCTAGTAATTTTGAAAATGATAATGAAAATTACCTGTTTTATAATGGAATAAAATGTTAGATTTAAATCTAATGATGATCCTATGAATGTTTTTCAAGAAGAAATAATATGTATCTTGATGATTTTCGATTTTGATTGGCACCATGCTTAATATCTTAATAAAAATATTAAGAAGTTTGATATCATGCTTAATGATGATGCATGGATTTTATATCAAAAACTAAGCTTGAAAAGTTAGATTCATCTAAAAAGAAAAACACATATTTTACGATAAACAAAAAAATGATTCTGATTGAAAATATGAAATCATACTTGATGAAATAATGTAATTTGAGATCATGCTTAGTAAATTTATATTTCAAAATTATGTATGATGATTCTTACGATTGATGGATTATCAATTTTTATGGTAATGAAAATGACTTTTTCGGTTTTAAACGTTGATGCATGTTTTTATTTGGCATAAATCAAAAAGTCAAGCTTCTATGAAATAAATCACATGAATTGAAAGAACTAAAAACAGAAAAGTATTTTTCTTGAAAATTCTTTTTCTCTATCTTATTGATTTTGATGAATCTATTTGATCATTTTTTTATGAATCTCTTGAAAATGATTTTGATTTGACGATTTGAATTTGAATGAGTTTTTATTCAAATCATGATCTTGATGTCTTGGAATTACTTGATATTTTTTTTCAAAATCTCTTCTTTTTACTCCTATGATTTTTTCTTAGTATTTTATTTAAAGAAGAGATTTACTATATGAATAATGTCTTTTGGTATTTAATTGGTTTTATCCTTCATGACATGATTTCTCTGTATTTATGGCTTGTATGGCTTAAAATGTTTTGGAATGATGCATGTAATACTATGATTTTTCCCTTAGATATAAATGCATGAAACACTCATGATATTATTTTGATGCATACAATGATGAAATATTCATGATGAAAAATTATTTTGATATTTACGACTTGATTACCTTACTTTTGTCATAATTTGAAAATTGATATAAAGGGTCTTCCCTTCTTTTTGACAATGACAAAGGGGGAGATAAAAGATGCTAGCTTGCACAATATAAGAAGAAAGCAAAAAATGCTAAATTACGTATTGCAAAGAAAGCAAAAATCGCACTTCTCAAAAGAGAAGAAAGAACTTGCTATATTGAACATCACCAAAATTGCTATCTTACCTATCTCAAGAAGCAAAATTTGCTAAACTTGCACACCTAGCAAAATTTATAAACTTGCATATTTCAAGAAGCAAGGGTTGCTTTCTTGAACATCTCAAAATTGCTAGCTTGCATATTCTAAAATGTTGTAAAATTTTTGCTAGCTTGCATAATGATAAAACTAGAGATTTATGATGCAATATATTGAACTTGTATTCCAAACACATGATTAGTTGGACTTCTCCTTTTTGTTGATGACAAAGGGGAGAAGTATGTTGATGTTATGCATGATTTGATCATGACATGTTTGCTTAGATTTTTGAATCCAAGGGTTCTATCAACATGACATATTGATAAGGGGAGTTTGTTTAAACTCTAAGAGTTTAGTTAACTCCGTCATCAATTGGTTGTCATCATTAAAAAGGGGGAGATTGTTGAATCACATATTTTGATGATGAAACCAATTGATAGTATTTATGATTTAATTTATGTTTTGAGTGACGCGGGATGCTTCAATCAGGATGAGACAGTTAAAGCAGGAATAATCATATTGTGCCGGGGGAAAATATGTCAGAAGATTAGACGTCGGGCCAGAGGATTGATCGACGTATCGACAGAAGGTTTCGGGCCATAGATTCGGGCATCGGGCCACGAAGAGCGGATATTGCATCAAGGATATCGGAGTTGCAGAGTCAACTGGCCGATTGGACAATATGCCGTAAGAGAGGACGATGCGCCGAAGAATCGGACGAAGCGTCGAGGGACCAATGACATGCTGGACAACATGATCAATCCTTAGTATTAATTGTTTAGATCGAAAAGTGTTTTACATGTGCAGGATTAACTACGATAGCAAGACATGAAGCAAAATGAAGTCCTGGAGTCAAGGACGCGATTTCGTTAGGAGTTCGAGAGTTCATTAGAAGTCCAAACGTTCGTCAGAAGTTCTGGCAAAACTAGCCGAGAAGTCTAGCCATGAAGAGTGGATATTGCATTAAGGATATTGGAGTTGCGGAGTCAACTGGTCGATTGGACAATATGTCGTAAGAGAGGATGATGCGCCGAAGAAACGGACGAAGCGTCGAGGGACCAATGACATGCCAAACAACATGATCAATCCTTAGTATTAATTGTCTAGATTGAAAAGTGTTTTACATGTGTAGGATTAACTACAATAGCAAGGCATGAAGCAAAATGAAGTCTCGGAGTCAAGGACGTGATTTCATTGGGAGTTCGAGAGTTCATTAGAAGTCCGAACGTTCGTCAGAAGTTCTCGCAGAACCAGCCGAGAAGTCTCGGAGCTTGCTAGAGAAGCTCATTGGAAATTGCCAAGAAGATCATCATGAAGTCCAGGAGCTTGCCAGGAGTCTGCCAGAACATTGCTGAGAGATCGTTGGAAGTTCGTCGAAAGTTCGTCGGAAGTTCGTCGGAAGTTCGTCGGAAGATCGCTAGAAGCTCGCCGGAAGAAACTAAGACATAGGGACTTATTTAGCTTAGTAAATGTCTTAGGAATCATAGTTAGCATGTAATTGGGTTTAGATTTGGGCCAACCTAATTAGGGGCCGGCTAGGCCCATGTAAGTACTATGTTGGGCCTAATGAGAGGCCCAAACAGTGCCCCAATAAGTGGCACTATCGTGGCACAGTCTTCAAGATTGTGTCAGGCGGTGGTAACGCTAGTCTGGGCGGTGGTACCACCCAGTATAGCCCCCCAGGCGGTGGTACGACCCAGCGTAGTGTAAGTGTCAGACTGACACTGGTGGTGGTACCGCCCAACGCAAGCGGTGGTACCGCCCGTGCCCGGGAAACTTGGGATGAGATGTTTTTGGGCTCTAAGTTTGAATTAATTTGAAGCCTATAAATACCTCTCTCATCCCTAGTTAAAAGACACAAGCACAGAGTATTTAAAAGTAAGAAAACACTATTGTAATCTCTTTAGAAATTCTCCTCTTCTAGCTTAAACTTAGAATTCTGTTTAGAGAGGAGTGTAAGTGGTTGTAAGGGTTATTTCCTAAACCCGGTAAAAGGAGAAGAGGGGTGTAAAAGGTGATTAGTCTTCGCCTATTGAAGGAATACCTCTAGTGGATGCCGGTGACCTCGTCGGAGGAGGAAGCCGAAAGTGGATGTAGGTCACGTTGACCAAACCACTCTAAAGCTCGGTTTGCATTTACTTTGAGCAACTTTCTTTTATAACAAACTGTCTCTACTCCTTATTGTACTTTAACTATGTTTACATATGCTTTCAAGTAAATACCTTCCGAGATTGGCTTTAATTGTATGAAGACTTTACGAAACCAGTTTTATCGAAATGAAATGTTTTTGAAGACGTGTTTTTTATCCGCTGCACTAATTCACCCCTCCTCTTAGTGCCGACCCCTGATCCTAACAATTGCACCTCCTCTTGTGATTACAATTTAATCATAAACACATAGGCCCGATAATAAATGAGAAATAAAGTGATAGCTCATAGGCGTCAATAATAATAATAATTATAAGTACACACACATCACATGATCTATGATCATCCATGCACATCATACATCAGATATAAATATCATTATATAGGACTACTTGATAATAATGAAAATTAATTAAACCTTTTAATTAATTAATATTCTTTGAAATCAGGGATATGCAAGAAATTTTGTTTTAAATTGTGAGGTGGTATTTTCATAATTTGGATAAAAGTACAACATTCGGAATTTTAAAAATTTCGAGGCGCAAAACTACCTTTTGTAAAAAAAAACCTAACCCTCCCCTATGCTGCGCTATAGCCACCACTACCCTATTGGCGATGACTACTACAGGGCGTGTGGTGAGGGCACCACCTTTGACCCTGATTGCTAGCCTGTAGGCGGCATGAGCATCACCCCTTACAGGCGACTGTTGCTCTCCATAGGCAACGCCCTTCCCGGTGGCTCATCCGAGGGAAAGTGCCACCCTTGCAAGCGGCTCGCTCGTGGGCGATGTGCTACCTACCTATGAGTGAGCACAGTGCTTGCGCGAAGACATGCTTACGGGCACCCTACCTGCGGGGGCCCTACCCATGGGCGTAGTGCCTGCGCGTAGGCGGTCACCATTGCAGCAGCTCAGCGATTGGTGACAACAAGCCTGCTATAAGTAGGTCACAAGTGCCTATATATAGATGGCAGCACTGCCATCTGCGAGGGCAGCAACAATTACTACCCTATCTCGCTATTGCATCAATGATTTTGATGTCAAAAGCTTCTCTAAAACACAACACACACAGTTCAAAACCAATCTATTGCACGAACAACCTGGGTCTGATACCACTATAGGAAAATCTAGGGGTGACATCACATGCACAGTGGAAGAACAAAAAACAAAAATCCCCAAATTTCTCATAAATTATGTTCATTGTCATACGAAGATTGGTGCGCAAAATATGCAAAATTGAAAATTACATATATGAAAAATTATGTTTTACCTAGGGAGATCGTATATCACTTAATTCCTACAAATCTGTAGGAGAGGATGAAGAAGGTCAAGCATCATCCTCTCTAGAGGATGCCCTTCAAATCTCTAGGCTTGCTATATGAGGAGGAAAAGGGGAGAGGAGAATAGGAGGTGGCAACTAAGAAACCTCTAGCCTATGAGCCTTTGGTTCTCTCATATTTATAGAGGTCTCTTGTCAACTTAACCTGAATGGATCTATTAGGATCCTTTTTCTGAGCTTTTGAATAATATTTATTGAGTCTATTTAGTCTAATTGTTTATTGAGTTTGTTTAGTTCAGTTAGAGTCTGATAGAGGTTTATTTAATATTTATTTATTATTAAGAGTCCAAGTCCTGGTGGACCCTAGATGAAACTCTATAAATAGTGATATAACCCTTTCTTTTTGGTAATTAATCAATCAATCAATGAAATATTATTCTAGTCTGTAGACCAAACCCTAGGAGGCCGATCCCCTCGAAGTGATCAAGGAGGCCGATCCCCTTGAAGCGATCATTATCATTACCTTTTCTCTCCTTCCTTCCACAATAAGACCATAGGGTCTTATCATTTGGTATCAGAGTGATGATTCTTGGCATTCTCGCTATAGTGTTGTCATAGCTATCATCATAAAAAAAAAAAAAAAAGAGAAGAAGCTACAGCCCGCCTCAGCCCTGCTTCCCTTCTTCCCTACCGCTACTGGAAGGCAAATCTTTCTCCACCGTTGCTATTGTTTCCCGGCCGCTTGACCACCATCGCTATTGCTCCCCAGCCAGTGATCCTTGGCATCTCGTTGCAGTAATTGACGTAGCTATCATAAAAAAAAAAACAATTATGAGAAAGGGTGAAGCCGGCAACCACGCACGTTGTTCCTTCTCAACCGAGAAGGAACCTTTGTTTCCCAACACCAACCACCATTGCCTCTTCTCCATTGCTAGCATTGCTTCCCGACTAGCGACCACCGCCGCTGCTCCCTGGCCAGTTCCCACTTTGTTAGGAACAAGTTGGCACTAACGGGGGGAGGGGGGGGGGAGTGAATTAGTGTAGCGGTAAAATATGTCAGTTCCAAAAATTTCTTTCATACGATAAAACCGATTTCGAAAACTTGCTCAACTTGAAAGCATGTTCGTAAATGTATTGAAGGCAGTAAGTATGTAAAATGGTTTGCAGTAAAGTAACTTGCTCAAGATGAAATACAAACCAGATTTTAGAGTGGTTCAGTCATCATGACCTACATCCACTTCGTTGATTCCTCTTTCGTCGAGGCCACCGGCATCCACTATTGATCTTCCTTTAATTGGCAAAGATCAACCTCCTTCTTACACCTCTCTTCTCCTTTTCACAGGTTTAGGAGTCAACCTTTACAAGCACACACACTCCTCTCTATACAGAATTTTAAAGTTAGATCTAGAGAAGGGATTTCTTAAGTGATTTCTATAGTATTTTCTCACTTTAATACTCTCTATGCTTCTGTCAGTTAACCAGGGATGAGAGGGGTATTTATAAGCTTCAAGTTGATTCAAACTTGGAGCCTAAAATAGTCTCATCCCAGGTTTCCTGGGTATTGGCAGTACCGTCATCGTTCTTGGGTGGTACTATAACTGTAGGATCTACTACTGGGCGGTACCACTACCGAACAAGGGTGGTACCACCGCTGGCAGCTTTGCTACCGGCCGTATCACCACCCAGATTTCCTTAGTTGCTGTTCCCCAGGCGGTGCCACACCGGCCAGGGTTTTAGCACCTTGGTTGGGCCTTGAATCCGGCCCAAACCAGCCTAACTTCAGGCCCAATTGGCCCCTAATAGAGTTGATGGGATTACTTCATAATCCTAACTCCAATTATGTGCTAACTATGATTCCTAAGACACAATTTAAGCAAGATAAGTCTGGTTTCTTCCAGCGATCTTTTGGCGAACTTCCGACGATCTCTTGGTAATGTTTCGGCGGACTCCCGGCAAGCTCTTGGACTTCACGACAATCTTCTTGGTGAGTTCCGATGAGCTTCTTTGGTAAGCTACTAGACTTCTCGGTTGGTTCCAGTAGAACTTTTGACGAATATCCAGACTTCCGACGAACTCTCGAACTCCCAACGAAATCACGTTCTTGACTCTGGAACTTCATTTTGATTTATGCCTTGCTATCGTAGTTAATCCTACACACACAAAAATATACTTTAATTTAGACAATTATTACTAAGCATGAATCATGTTGTCCGGCATGTCATTGGTCCATCGATGCTTCGTCCGATTCTTTGGCGCATCTTCCGATCTTGCGGCCTGTTGCCCAATCGGCCAGTTGATCTCCGCAACTCCGATATCCTTGGCGTAGTATTCACTCTTCTTGGCCTGATACCCAAATCCATGGCCCAAAGCCTTCTGTCGATATGTCGACCGATCCTCTGCCCGACGTCCAATCTTCTAACACGTTTTCCTCCGGCCCAATATGATTCTTCCTGCTTTAATTGTCTCTCCCTGATCAAAGCATCCTGCATCACTCAAAATGCAGATCAAATCATAAATACTATCAATTGGTTTCATCATCAAAATCCAAGATTCAACAATCTCCCCCTTTTTGATGATGACAACCAATTGATGACGGAGTTAACCTTAACTCCCGGAGTTTAAACAAACTCCCATATCAATATGCCATATTGATAGAATCTTGAATTCAAGCTGAATTCAAGTCGTTGTAAATTTCATCATGAATATTTGTAACACATCATCATGCATAACATGATCATACTTCTCCCCCTTTGTCATCAATAAAAAGGAGAAGTTCCAACTATCAAGTGTTTAAGATATAAGTTCAAATCATTGCATAAAAAACATAATATCAAGTTTTATCATCATGCTATTTGTAAGCTAGAAATTTAGCAAGTGTTATATCATGAAAGCTATCAAGTTTTAGATATGTAAGGTAGTAAGATAGCAAGTTTACAACATACAAGCTAGTAAAAATTTCAAAAGTAAATGCAAGATAGCGATGTTCAAGATAGCAAGCTCTTTCTTCTCTTTTGAGAAGTGTCATTTTTGTTTCCTTTGCAAAGTGCAAGCTAGTAAAATTTTACAATATTTTAAAACATGCAAACTAGAAATTTTGAGATGTTCAAGAAAGCAACTCTTGCTTCTTGAAATATAAGTTTCGCTAGATGTGTAAATTAACATTTTTTGCTTCTTGAGATAGACAAGATAGCACTTCTTGGTGATGTTCAAGATAGCAAGTTCTACATCATACAAGCTAGTGAATCTTACAATATTTTAGAACATGCATAATCACCAAATCATCATAAATTTTAATGATGTGCAAAATTACAAATTTTGCAAGTTTGCATTTGTGCGTCTTGAGATTTGCAAGATAGCACTTCTTGCTTCTCTTTTGAGATGAGCAAGCTAGCAAGCTTTCTTCTTTTGCAATGTGCAAGTTTTCAAATTTCGCATCTTGAGCTAGCAATTTTTCTCCCCCTTTGTTATTGTAAAAAAGAAGGGAAGAATACAGTTTTGTATCTCTTTTTCCCTTTACAATAATTTTCAAATCATGACAAAGGATGAATAATAAAAAAAATCAAGTTCTGAATGTCAAAATAATTTTTCATCATGAATATTTTATCATTGCATGCATCATTATCATAAGTTGAAGTATTACATGCATAATATCAAATTATCATTCATAATTAAAATAATGTTTCAATCATTATTTCAATATATTTGTGCATCATTATGGTTTCAATTTACAACATGCACAATTTTAAAAATTTGCATATGGTATCCTTACTTCATGTATGACATAAATAAATCAATCACCATGGGCATATCATACATGATATTCACGCATTCATTATACATCATTTTGGCAACAAATCATAGCATTTTAAATCATGATGATATCTAAATGTCAAATTATATTACATCCTATTATGCATGATAATAACTTCTCATTTATTTGCATAAATTCATGAGTATTTCATGCATAATTTCATATCATCACATGAAAAATAATAAGAGAATTTTGGTGATGAGATATACAAATCATGAAGACAAATTGTGAATATCAAGAGACATATTATGATTCTTTTTTGATAACTCAAATAGCGAAAAGAAAGAATCATAGTAGACATTCTTGATTTATAAAAAGAATTTTTAAGTTATAATTTTGAGAAATCAAGAGAAACCATGATTCATTTTAACAAATCTCCTCTTAAATAAATAATGAAAAGAATTATTAGGAAATCATGATATAGATAAAATTCATTGAATCTTATAGGAGAACAAGATATTAATTCATACATATAAAATCTCCCAATTAATTATGAATCATAAAAATTATAATTCCAAAAAATCATGATTCATTTAGGAAATTTTCCTCTTTAGTAAACGATAAGAAGAAATATGGGAGTTCAGAAAACAAGATCTTGATTCATAAATGATTTCAAGTTATAAATCACGAGAAATTAAGATCATGATTTCGATAAAATCCATTAAATTTAAATCACTTTCATAATCCATGAGATTCATTAAAGCATAATATACATGGATTCATTAATGAAAAATCAATAAGATGGAAAATGTATTCCTCCTTTTTTCCCCCTTTTTTTATATATATTTTATTTAAGTTGTTTATTTCATACAAGCACGCCTTTGTCTTTTTCGTATGAAAACCATACATCATGGTTTAAAATCAAAAAAGTAAATCTCATCATAGAAATCATCAAGATCAATAAACCATAAAGCATAATTTAAATGTAAAATCATCAAGCATGATACTTACATTATTTCATATAAGCATGCCATTGTCATTTATGCCAAATCAAGACATGTATGCTCTTTAAAATGGAAAAAGTCACTTTCATTATGGTAAAAATTAATAATCCATAAATCGCAAGAATCATCATGTATAAATTCGAAACATAAACTTATTGAGCATGATATCAAATCATTACTTCAAATGAAAACTTGATTTCATTAATAATAGAGCATCTTTAATTAAAATTGAGAAACAATATGATTAATCTTGTTAAGTGTAAAAGCATTAGATTTATATTTAACATTTTATTGTATTATTGCATCATTAAAACATCAAGCATGATTTCAATCAACATCAAAAATACACATTATTTCTTCTTGAAAAATGTGCATAGGATTATTATTAGATTTAAATCTAATATTTTATTTCTTTATCATAAAACATATAATTTTCATTATCATTTTCAAAATTACTAGCATGATAAGCATTATCCTATTTTATTTTTGGATTTTCATTACATCATTAAATATGTGATTAAAAAATATATAATTTTTTAAAAACTAGATTAAAAATAACTCATGAAGAACATCAAGTAATTTCAAAGTAAACTAAGGTAGTTTCATTTGAGTTGTTTACCTCATTGTAGAAAGCCGTTAAGGCGTAGTTTACCACCTTGCCTTTGTTGATTTTCTCCCCATCTTCGGATGAGCTTGATTCGACCCAAAGAGCTTCCTTCTTCTTGCGTTTATAGTAAGTAGTTGTATTCTTTTTAAGTTTATTTTTGTTCTTTAACTCTTGTTTCATGAACCTTTTAAATTTCATAGTGAGGAGTTCATATTCACCATCACTTGAGCTTATGCTCGAGTGGTCTTCAATTGTTCTAAGTCCAAAATCCTTCATGTTCTTTGGAAGGTTGTTCTCAAGTTCTTGTTTTGCCACATTGTTCATTTCGTAGGTCATTAAAGTCCCAATTAGTTCTTCGAGTAGAAGATTGTTTAGGTTTTTAGCCTCTTGTATGGCAGTTACTTTTGAATCCCAATCTTTAGAAAGAGAACATAAAATTTTGTTTACAAGTTCAAAATCGGAAAAACTTTTACCAAGTGATTTTAAACCATTGACGACATTCGTAAAATAGGTGTACATGTCTCCAATGGTTTTGCTTAGTTTCATACGAAACAATTCGAAATCATGCATTAAAAGATTAATCTTAGAAACTTTTACTCTATTAGTGCCTTCATGTGTGGTTTCAAGAATGCGTCAAGTGTCGAAAGCCATTTTATACATAGAAACATGATTAAAATCAGTTTTGTCTAAAGCACAAAATAAAGCATTCATAGCTCTAGCATTTAAAGGAAATGTCTTCTTCTTTAAATTATTCCAATAGTTCATTGGAAGAGAAGACCTTTAAAAACCATTTTCAACAATGTTCCATAAGTTCAAATCCAAAGAAAATAATAAAACTCTCATCCAAGTTTTTCAATATGTATAGTCCATCCCATTGAAAAAGGGAGGACGAATGAGAGAGTGACCCTCTTGAAAGCTGAAAAGAGCTATTTCTCTTGGGTGTTAAACCAAATGAGAAATATGAGCTCTGATACCAACTATTAGGAACGAGTTGGTACTAATAGGGGGGAGGGGGGTGTGGGGGGGTGTGGGTTGTGAATTAGTGCAACGGTAAAATACGCCGGTTTCAAAAATTTCTTTCATATGATAAAATCGATTTCGGAAACTTGCTCAACTTGAAAGCATGTTCATAAATGTATTGAAGGCAGTAAGCAAGTAAAATGGTATGTAGTAAAGTAAATTGCTCAAGACGAAATACAAACCAGATTTTAGAGCGGTTCAATCATCATGATCTACATCTACTTCGCCGATTCCTCTTTCGATGAGGCCATCGGCATCCACTATCGATCTTCCTTTAATAGGTGAAGATCAACCTCCTTCTTACACCCCTCTTTTCCTTTTCACAGGTTTAGGAGTCAACTTTTACAAGCACACACACTCCTCTCTAAACAGAATTCTAAAGCTAGATCTAGAGGAGGGATTTCTCAAGTGATTTCTATAGCATTTTCTTACTTTAAAACTCTCTGTGCTTGTGTCAGTTAACTAGGGATGAGAGGGGTATTTCAAGTTGATTCAAACTGGGAGCCTAAAAAGGTCTCATTCTAGGTTTCCTAGGTATTGGTGGTACCACCGTCGTTCCTGGGCGGTACTACCACTGCAGGATTTGCTACTAGGTGGTACCACTACTGAACAAGGGCGGTACCACCGCCCAGATTTCCTGGGGTGCTGTTCCCCAGGCGGTGCCACCATCGGCCAAGGTTTCAGCACCCTAGTTGGGCCTTAAATCCCGCCTAAACTAGCCTAACTTCGGGCCCAGTTGGCCCCTAAGAGAGTTGATGGGATTACTGCCCAATCCCAACTCCAATTATGTGCTAACTACGATTCCTAAGACATAATCTAAGCAAGATAAGTCTGGTTTCTTTTCGCGATCTTCCGGTGAACTTCCGACGTTCTCTCGGTAATGTTCCGGTGGACTCCCGGCAAACTCCTGGACTTCATGATGATCTTCTTGGTGAGTTCCGACAAGCTTCTGTGGTAAGCTCCTGGACTTCACGTTTGGTTCCGGCAGAACTTCCGATGAACGTCTGGACTTCTAACGAACTCTTAAACTCCTAACGAAATCACGTTCTTGACTCCAGGATTTCATTTTTCTTTATGACTTGCTATCTTAGTTAATCCTGCACGCACAAAAATACACTTTGATCTAGACAATTATTACTAAGCATGAATCATATTATCCGGTATGTCATTAGTCCATCGATGCTTCGTCCGATTTTTTGATGCATCGTCCAATCTTGTGGCCTATTGCCCAATCGGTTAGTTGATCTCTGCAACTCTGATATCCGTGGTGCAATATTCACTCTTATTAGTCCGATGCCCGAATCTATGGCCCAAAGCCTTCTGTCCTTATGTCGACCGATCCTTCGGCCCGACGTCCAATCTTCTGACACGTTTTCCTTTAGCCCAACATGATTCTTCCTACTTTAATTACCTCTCCCTAATCGAAGCATCTTGCGTCACTCAAAATGCAAATTAAATCATAAATACTATCAATTGGTTTCATCATCAAAATATGAGATTCAACACATCGCCGCTGCTGCGCCCCAGCTAGTAACCTTCTCTCCTCGCTTCCTATTAGAACCCTTGCAGATTCTAAACTTGAGGTTGATCTCTTTAGGGGATCTGCCTCCTTGGAACTCTATAGAGGTTCCTCCCTCTAAGTTGCTACTCAAAGGCTGCAGAAAAAATTCATCTATTGCTTAACAAAAGAGGATGAGTATATGACTATTTATAGGGCTTCTAAACCCTAACTCCTAATAGGACTCCTACTCAAGACTCATACTTCTAACCAACTCCAAATAGGACTCCTATTCAAGACTTATATTCCTTTACAACACCTAATTCTTCTTTAAGAAATAACCTCTTAACCCTAACCGGCCTCTTCACCTCTTTAATAGGGGTCGGCTTAGGTAGGTTTTACATGAATGCCCCTCTATATTAGGACTCTCCTAGCTAGAGTCCTGACAGACCTGCCCTGTTCAAATCAGACTTGTCCTCAAGGCTGAGATTCTATGAATTATGGGAATTTGATTTTCAAGTCATCATAGTTCTCCCAAGTGGCGCATTCTGCTGGTAAGTTCGCCCACTGTATTAGCACTTCAGTAGTGGGTCATCGTCGTCAGGTCACGATCCGTCGATCAATAATGTCACTCGATTGGGTCCGGAGTTCTCCTTGGGTAGTCATATTTGGTGGATGGATTTGGGCTATCTCTAAGCACCTGTCCACCACTTCTGTCTGGCTATTTGGTTCTTGGTGATATGTCGTACTCCTTTTCAATTTAGTGTCTTGCATTTGGAATAACTCTTTGGAAGGTGGCAGCCCTTCGATGAAGTCCATGGAGATGTCATTCCACACCGAGTCCGGTATGGGTAGTGGTTGTAGCTTCCATGGACTTGCCGTTGTTTCACCCTTGTGTTGTTGACATATATCACATTGTGCCATATATTTAGCAATAATTTTTTTTATTCCTCTCCGATAAAAATTTTGCTTCATTCTTTTGTAGGTTCACAGGAATCTGGAGTGCCCTACTGAAGGTGTGGAGTGCATATCATGCAAGATGATTTTGATGCAAGGGGAGTCAGGTATAAGCACAATGCGACCATTGTAGTGTAGATCCCTCGAATCCCAAGTGTAGAGGGCTATTGCCCTTAGATCCTCTAATTTTTTTATGATGCTAATCTCTAGATCCTTCTTCCATTCTTCCCTATTGTCCTCGAGGAAGCTAGTGGTAGGAAGGGAGATGGTTGAAACCTTAGCTTGCTCAAGTAGCCATGAGAGTACATCTGCAATAATGTTTTCTTTCCCTTTTTTATAAATAATTTTATTATAAAATCAAAAAAGTTTGGTTACCCATTTTTGCTGCTCAGGGGATGATATCTTTTGCTCCAAAAAGTACTTGAGGCTTTTATGGTCAGCTTTGATTTGAAAGCATTACTTGATCAAGTACGGTCTCCATTTGGCCACTACATGCACAATCTTAAACATCTCCTTGTCATAAATAGTCATCTTGAGATGGGGAGGAGATAACGGCTTACTGGTATAAGTGAGGGGGCGGCCATCTTGCATTAGTACAACACTAATTCTGACTTCGAAGGCATCGGCTTCAATAACAAAAGTCTTGCTGAAGTCGGGCGCTATCGTCATTGCAGCTTTATGTTCATCGAAGGTGGTGGTGGCTTTTTCCGACCATTGGAAAGTATCTTTTTTCAAGGAAGTAAGTGGTATACTGATCTTTCCATAGATTTTCACGAACTTACGGTAGTAGCCTGTTAAACCCAGAAAGCTATGTAGCAATTTTATGTTCCTCGGGGTCGGCCAGTTTTTTATTGCTTCAATTATGGAGGGGTCTACCACCACACCTTCCTCTGATATGATATACCTAAGATATTTTACCTTCTATTGAAGAAAACAAAAATTCGTAGTGGTCATTGTGTGCTTGAAAGGTGGTTTTCGGTATGTCTTTTTCACACACTCGTATTTGATGATACCCGGATCGAAGGTCCAACTTTGTGAAGATTCATGCTCCCTTTAATTTAGCAATTTATCTACTACTGGAATAGGGTATTTATCCTTGACGCTGATGCCATTTAAAGATCGATAGTCGATGCACATCTGCCAAGTTTCATCCTTCTTGCGTTTAAGTAGTGCCGGTGAGGAATAGGGGCTGTAACTTAGCCGAACCACCCCTGTTTCAAGCATCTCCTTTACGATCTTTTCAATTTCATCCTTCTGGAGGTGAGTATATCGGTATGGCCGAGTGTTCACTGGTGGCTTGCTTGGAAGGATTGGAATCCGATGGTTATGTTGCCGCATAGGAGGAAGACCACGCGGCTCAACAAAAATGTCGGCAAATTCAGTAAACAATTAGGCAAGATTTTGATCTTTAATTTCTATTTTCTTCCCCTCTAGTTGCTGCTGGAGATACATCAAAAAGGCACCATTTACCTTGTGCAAAACTTTGTCTATTCGTTGGGTCGAAACATTGGTTACGTTGCTTCTGTGCTTTCCGCATAGGATGATCTGTTTGCCTTTGCAGTAGAATTTCATAATTACTTTGGAGAAGTTCCAAGAGATATCACCTAGCGTTGTTAGCCATTCTATGTCAAGCACGACGTTATAGTCATCAATTGGGAGGAGGAAGAAGTCAGTGATAATTTCTTGGTCTTGTAGTAATAGTTTTACCTATGGACTTCTTTGGTCGCACTTTAGGATTCTTCCGTCGGTGACCTTTATGTTGAACTTGCTGCAACCTTCAATGTGGAGTGCTATCCGAGCAGCAACCTTACTATTTAGGAAGTTATTAGTACTGCCCCTGTCTATGAGAATAGTGATCGGTTGTTTTTTGATAAGGCCTCCAACATTCATCGTTTGCGGGTATGAGTAGCCAGCTAGTGTGTGTACCATAATATTGGTCAGTTGTGGCTCTTCTTCTACATCTTCTTCTTCATATTCAAGGCTCTCTTCTAGATGTTCAATGACCTATTCTTCTACTGGTTCAATTATAAGAAGTCTCCCCTTTCTATAGTAATGCTTGCGGCTTCACGGCTCAATGTAATGCCAACATAACCCCTTCACAAATTGCTCCCGAAGTTCTTCTCTTGTCAACCTTTTTGGTGCAGGGACTTGGTTGATAGTAGGGGGGGCTAAGTGATAAGACCCTAAAGTCTTATCATAAAATGCTCTGATATCAAATGATAAGACCCTAAAGTCTTATCGTGGAAGAAAGGGGAGAAAGGGAATGATAATGATCGCTTCGAGGAGATCGGCCTCCTTGATCACTTCCAGGGGATCGACCTCCTAGGGTTTATCCACAGAGTGGAATAACATTTCATTGATTACTTAATTGATTGATTGATTTAAAGAACGGGTTACATCACTATTTATAGAGTTCCACCTAGAGTCCACCAAGACTTGGACTCTTAATAATAAATAAATATAAATAAACCTCTACCCGACTCTAACAGAACTAAATAGACTCAATAAACAACTGGACTAAACAAACTCAATAAAAATTATTCAAAAGCTTAGAAAAAGTGTCCTAACAGTTCCTCCCTCTCCAAATTAGCCTTTTCCTCAAGGCTGAGCAACATCAATCTCAAGGAGCTTCTCTGTTACCACTTTAGTCATAGATTATCTGTAACCCATTATATCCCGTTGATCAAGTAAGTATGGTCTCCACTTTTTGATAGTGTAAGCAACAGGTCGGTCTTTCAGTGTAGTAATCATTGCAAGAAACTTCTGGCCCTGTTTAATTAATTTTATCTTTGAACCTTTGCTGTCACAAGTGAAAATCCATCCATCAACGATCTTTACTTCGAATATGTCATAGTCTTCAATGTTGTGGGCCAATCGGTTAACAGTCTCACTGTCCATAAAATTGTTAGTGCTACCAGTATCAATCAAAACTATAATAGGTTGATGTTCCAGAGTTCCGCCAACTTCCATAGTTTGCGGGTTAGAGTAGTCGGCTAATGTATGCATTGTATGTATGGTAGGTTCAACATCTTCATTAGAATTTATACCTTCATGATCGAAGTCCACATTCCTAGCTTTCGGCTCCTCTCCAATTAATTTAATTATCAGAAGTTTCCCTTATTTTCATCGGTGCTCCACACTCCATTTTTCATCATAGTACAAACCCCTTGCTAATCTTTCCTTGCTAATTTTTTTCTCATTTAGATGTGCAAATGAGATCGCAGCTATCATAGTGCGGGGTTGACAAGCCTTAACTTTACACCGGATCTCTGGAATAAGCCCTTCAATAAATGTATCCAGAAGTTATCGGTCCGACTAATCTCTAGCTTGATTTAACAATCTTTCAAACCTACTATGATATTCTAACATTGTAAAAGTCTAACGAATTTTGACGAGTTGGTAATCAACATTCTCATATTCAGATGGGCCAAAGCGAACAAGAAGCCCTCTTTTGAACTGCTCCCGCGAAGAAACCCCTTGGAAAGTTTCATACCAATCGTACCACTAGATTGCATTTTCATCAAGCTGGATTGAGGCCACTTCTACCTTAGATTCTCCTAGGATTCTGTGAAAACGAAAAAAATTTTCCGCCTTAGAGATCCAACTAGTCGGATCTCCATCTTTCTATCTCAGAAATTCCACCTTCATGTGTGAGTAGTTTGTGTCACGATCTTGGGGACCTTTTCCTGTATTTTCAAATCTATGCAACGTAGAACTTGAGCCCCTATCTTGTTGAAATTTGCTAAGGCTCTCCAGTAAGCTCTTTTTGAAATCATTAAGTGTTTCTTGTAGCTGGTTCTCAATTCTAATTTCCCATATTTCCATTTGTGCTTTCACTGAGTTATCAATGGCCATTGCGCAAGATCGCAAATCTGGGTTCTCAACTCCTGTTTTTGATGTCGGTTAAGGGCATCAACATTGTCAATGCGAATTTGCCGAAGAGGTGGATGCCGAGGGCAGTGCTATGGTCACTGTATTGGAGGAAAAGTTGCTGCTCTATTTCTGTCACTATGTGGGGTGAGAGCGCCGGGGCTAGAAGGCGACTGCGTCGATGTGGCTGTAGTTGCTAGACCCAAGGGGCGATCGCCAAGCAATGGGGTTGAGGCTACGGTGATGGCAACCTGCGGTGATGGTGTGGCTGGGGTAGTGCCGCAAGGGCTTGTCGCTATGGTGGCCGCGACGGCACGGATGGAAGGCAGCATTGCTTTGTATCTGTCACACTACGGAAGGAGGAGCTGGTGATGCTGAGGGATCGCATTCAGTTGAGGAAATGGTGGTGGCTGCGGTGGTCATGGTTGCCTTGGTTTGATCGCCACGAGGAGGGATGGTCAAGTGACTGCAACTGCGACCCAAGGGGAGGCAGCGATGGTGGCGCGGTTGAGGCAATATTGCTGACAGTAGAAGAGACGAGGGGGTTGGTCCACTGGCCACGAAACAACGGCGGTGGCTGCTCAAGCAAGGTGGAGCATCAAGGAGGGAAGGCTGCTAGCCGGGGAGTAGCAGCTGCGGTGGGGCTGGCCGAAAGCAAGGGAGGCAAGGGCCCCTTTCGACCTAATGGGCTTCAAAGGGGAGAGGATGTGGTTGTGGCAGGTACAACACAATGAGGAGGGGAGGTTGCTGGCTGGGGAGCAGTAGTGGTGGTGGTCAAGCAACCGAGAAGCAACTGCAATAGTGGAGAAGGAGTCGTTGGCGGTGTCACGGTTGGGAACAGGGGCAACCGATGAGTTGCCCTATTTCTGTCACTACGGATGTAGAGCAAGAGGGATCGACGGCTAGGAGGCATGCGGCGGTCATCGCACGGTGGCTGGTAGTGGTGGTGGCTTGACAACGAAGGAGAGGGGTGGCGTTGAAGTAGCCGGGAAGCAGCGGCAACAGTAGAGGGACCAGCAACTGCTCTATTTCTATCGCACCACAAAAACAGCGATGCCAACAGATGGCATGGTCGAAGCTGCAACCAAGGGAAGGTAGCGATGGCAGTGTGGCTAGGACAGTGCCGCTGACAGTAGAAGCGGTTATGGGTGGTCCGTTGGCTGGGAAACGGCGGCTGCGGCCCTTCTCGCTCGAGCGAGATACGGGCAATGAGGAAGCAAGGTCACTAGCCGGGGGGGCAGCAGCCGCAGTTGTGGCTGCTGGCTGGGCAGTAATGGTGGCAGTGGTGGTCCATTGGCCGAGAAGCAGCAGCGGCTAGTGGGCTGGCCGGAAGCAGGGGATGCGGGCTGTTGGCCTTCTCTCTTTTACTTTTTTTTTTGGGATGATGATAGCTACTTGGTGACCGAGCAGCAGCGGCGACGGTGGAGAACGGGTTGCCCTACAGTGGCGGCTGTGGTGGAGAAGGGAAGCAGGGTGCGATTGACAACTGCCGACCTCTTCTCTCTCCTTTTTTTTTAGATGACGAACTACAACATGAACATCGAGGATCGCTGCTCTAATACCGAATGGCAAGACCCTAAGTTCTTATTGCTCTGATACTAAATGATAAGACCCTAAAGTCTTATTATCGCTCTGATACCAAATGATAAGACCCTAAAGTCTTATCGTGGAAGAAAGAGGAGAAAGGGAATGATAATGATCGCTTCGAGGGGATTGGCCTCTTTGATCGCTTCGAGGGGATCGGCCTCCTTGATCGCTTCAAGGGGATCGGCCTCCAAGGGTTTGTCCACAGAGTGAAATAACATTTCAATGATTGTTTGATTGATTGATTGATTTAAAGAAAGGGTTACATCACTATTTATAGAGTTCCACCTAGAGTCCACCAAGACTTGGACTCTTAATAATAAATAAATATTAAATAAACCTCTACCCGACTCTAATTGAACTAAACATATTCAATAAATAACTGGACTAAATAGACTTAATAAATATTATTCAAAAGGTCAGAAAAAGGGTCCTAACGCTGAGAGCTTCAGTATTGCAAATTAAGGAGTGATCATAGTTCTTTAAGCTTCATGGTTCAACCGCTCCTCTTGAAGTCGTGTGAAAGAGATGGCTACCATAAGCATGTACGGTCATCGTGCTTTAACCTCTCCTTAGAACTTCTGCTTTAAGCCCTCAATGAAGGTCTCCAATAGTTATTTTTCAAATCAATCACGAGTTTAATTAGATAACCTTTCAAACTTGGTTTGGTACTCCTAAATGGTGGAGGTTTGTCAGATCTTTGCTAGTTGTCCGTCAATGTTCTCGTAATCGGTTGGTCTAAAGCGGATTAACAGTCCTTCTTTGAATTGTCACCATGAGAGGACTCCATGAGTATGTTCAAACTAGTCAAACCACTGTGTGGCATCCCTTTTAAGATGTATAGTCGCAATTTCCACCATAGATGTGTCCACAATTTTGTGGTACCGATAATATCGCTCCGCGCACGAGATCCAACCAATCGGGTCTCTTTCTTCCCATCTAGGAAAGTCCACCACCCTCATGCGTGGATAGTTGGGGTCGGTCATAGAGCCTCCCCTCTCTTGGAAGTCATCTCTTCGGGTTTGGTGCGATTGGTTAGAGCTCTCTCCTTGATGTGATTTCTTCGAGCTTGGTGGTCGGCCTAAACTGAGTTCGGTAAAGAGAGTCCGAATCTTATCCTTCATTTGCACCTCGAAGATTTTAAATTTAGCATTGATTTCCTCCTCAGATGCCATAGTATATGCTTCTAAATCTGTAATGTTAAGATCTCTCTTTTGTTGTCGGGTTAAAGGCATGCATAAGTTACGAGAAGTGATGGTCGAAAGGGTTGGTGGATTGGTGGATGTAGGTTACGGTTTAGGCTTGTTTTGTGGCTATTTTGGGTGTAGTTTGAAAGTGTAATTTGGTGAAGTTTTTGGGGCTGTGATGGTAGTGGATGAAGGTTGGGAAAAAAAGTTTTAGATCTATGGTAGATGGCAGCAAATGTTTGATAGAAATTAGTGGCAGCAAAGTTTCTCGATGAAATTTTTAGCAAAAACCAAGAAATTTAATGAGAGAATTGATAGCAAAATCTCAGTTTATATGACAGCAAGGATGACCTATTTAATCAAGAAAATTTTGATAGTATAGCAGCAAGGAAATTGGTGCAAGTTGCGATAGCAGAATTCTCATCGAAAAATTTCAATGGCTTGCGATGAAAATTTGTAGCAATACAAGAATATTTTTAGAGATGAATTCCTCAATAGATCAATCTTAGATGGAAGCCAAGATGATCTATGAAGTGTATATGAAATTTTGTTAAAAAATGATTGCAAATAGATCGGTTAAGGCAACAATATGCGGCTGTAATTTTTTGCTGCACAGATTTTCAAGTATAGCAGATTAGACATAAAAGATCAGTTGTTTATATTGAGAATTTTTCAACGAAACCAAAGGGAACTCCGCTGCTAGGAAGTGTCAAAGTTTTCATAAAAATTTTGTAGAGATTTGGATATAAAAAATATATTAGCAAGATCAAACAGATTGTGCTATGCGGTTGGAATTCTGCAATGTATCTTTCATCGTAGAGATGAAAACTTTACAATGAAAAGTTTATGCAGCAATATAGGAACAATTTTTTTTTTGGATTTTTGAATAAGAATAACTAAATTACAGTAGCAATAAGATAGAAAACCAAAACCTACTGCAATTCACAGGGAGATCAAAGGATGATCTGCGGTGGTGGAGATGACGATGGAATTTGACGACGATCTTTTAAGCAATTGTGGGAATTGCTTTGGATGGCTATAGAGGGATGATGGATGGCTATGGAAGGGCAGCGAGATGCCAAGAATGCTGCTCTGATACTAGGTGTTAGAACCCTTGTAGATTCTAAACTTCGGGTTAATCTCTTTAGGGGATCGGCCTCCTTGGAACTCTAATAGGGTTTCCTCCCTCCAAGTTGCTACTCAAAGGCTACAGAAAATTCATCTATTGCTTAACAAAAGAGAATGAATATATGACTATTTATAGGGCTTCTAAACCCTAACTCTTAATAGGATTCCTACTCAAGACTCATACTTCTAACCAAATCCTAATATGACTCCTACTCAAGACTCCTATTCCTTTACAACTCCTAATTCTTCTTTAAGAAACAACCTCCTAACCGAAGCTGGCCTCTTCACCTCTTTAATAGAGGTCGACTTAGGCAGGTTTTACATGAATACCCCTCTCTATTAGGACTCTCCTAGCTAGAGTCCTAATACTTCCCCATCTCGCTCGAGCAAGAAGGCCACGACCACTGTTTCCCAGCCAATAGACCACCCCTCGTAGCCGCCCATCGGCGATGTTGCCCTAGCCACACCACCACTGCCAACCACTACTGGTTGTGATCATTCAGCATCGCCAACGGCTTCCCCTACGGTGCAGTAGAAATAGAGTATTCTCTACTACCGCAATTGCCTGTCTCCCCTGCTTCCCTTCTTCCCCATTATCGCTGCAAGGCAATTCCTCCACCACCACCGCTGCGAACCACCACAATCCTCTCCTCGTCGATCCCAGACCTCGGCGAGGATTTGGGGCCACCAGCGGCTCCTGCGGTGCGACAGAAACTGCCACCAACCTTCTCTTCTCCAATATCGCCGCCCCTACTTCTCGGCAACCTGCACCCCTACTGCAGCCCGCCGCACCTCTGCATCATTGTCGCAGCCTCAACCCGTTTGCTCTACACCATTGCCGCAGCCCCCTTGCCATAACTAACCTTCTATTACTAAATTGCTCATAACTCTCTAGTGAAAATTTTGAATTATAAAAAACACAATTCTTTAGAAACTAGATTCGCATATCTTTCTTTTGACACCTAATTTGGAAATTTTAAAGTATGTTTGACTTCTAAAACATCTATTTAAATTGATTTTATAAATTTTGTAAAACAGAGATGATCAATTCTGACCTTCTGTTACTAAATTATTCATAACTCTCTAGCAAAAATTCTGAATTATACAAAACTTGTTCTTTGGATACTAGATTCACACATCTTTCTTTTAACACCTAATTTAGAAATTTTAAAATATGTTTGACTTTTGAAATATCTGTTTAAATTGATTCTATCAATTCTACAAATCAGAGATGATCAATTCTGACCTTCCGTTACTTTATTCGATGTAACTTCCTGTTAAGAACTCAAAAAAAAAAAAATACAAATATGAGTTCATTTGAAAATAGATTGATACAGCTTTCCAATGACACCTATTTTTTGTAAATTGGAGTATGCTTGGTCACTCAAATAAATCAGGAAATGTATCATTCGAATTCTGCCAGAATTGAAAACTTTGTTGAGTTTTGCCTATTCAAGTTTCATTCTATTGGAAATTTGATTTCTACTAAATTTTTCTTCATTTGAACTTTATATTAGTCCTTTGAAATTCTTGTATTATTCATCCTAAAATTGTTGCATGACTAAAATTTATTATGTAATGCTTTGTTTGTATTTTTTTGTTTGATAATGGCACACGCATATCTCCGTTGTTTCGCATGTACTTCCGATATGTTCCAATGTTATTGTTTATATTACCCTTTTTTACTTTGGTGTCTTGTGGGATATTGTGAACCTTTGCCAGAAATGGTAAAGGAGGTTATGCATAGAGCCCGCGATGCTATGCCAGCCCCCATTGACTTCACTCAGACGTGAGTGGATGGAGCTCCCAGACGTGGGAGACTTATGCTTGGTGGTCATCTTTGTTGAATCTCGGATTTTGATGATGAAGTCAATTGTCATTTGTTGTCTAATCTATGTGTTGAGATAAGTGTGCAGGATTAACTACGATGAAAGATAGACAAGCAGCAGGAGTTGCGCCGGAGTCAAGTTCATGATCACGTTGGGAGTTCGAGAGTTCGATGGAAGTACGGACGGTCGTCGGAGGTTCTGCGGGAACAGATCCGAGAAGTCCAGAAGCTTGCCAAGCGAAGCTCGTCGGAACTCGCCAAGTGGATCGTCGCAAAGTCCAGGAGTTTGCCGGAAGTCCGCAGAAGCATCACCGAGGGTTCATCGGATGATCGACGGAAGTTCGCCGGAAACTCGCCGGAAAAAGCAATTGACGTACCGAAGCAAAGCTGCAGAAATTGTCTTAGATTTAATCGTAGTTAGCACGGTGATTAAGTTAGAAATGGGAGGTGATCCCATTAGCTTAATCTTGGGGCAATTGGGCCCCTGAAGAACTCAAGTTGGGTCGAATGGTTCAACCCATTCGAACCCAAGAAGCTGTGGGAGGTGCAACCGCCCAGGCAGGGAGGTGCCATCGCCCAGGCTAAGTCTCCCAGCGAGACTGGGAGGTGCAACCGCTCCAGCCAGGCGGTGCAACCGCCCAGGGCTCAGTCTCCAAGCGAGACTGGGCGGTGCAACCTCCTCTGTCAAGCAGTAGCACCGCCTGAGCTCAAGTTTCGAGCTCTGCCTGGTGATGCAATCACCGAGCTCAGTCTTCGAGCTCTGGAAGAGAAGTACGACCTCTCTGGCCAGGAGATGCACAGCCTAAGCTCAGTCTTCGAGCTCTGGCAGAGAGGTGCAACCACCTCTGGCAGAGAGGTGCAACCACCTCTGGCAGAAAGGGGCGATCACCTCTGGCAGAGAAGAGAAACTTCTCTGGTCAGGAGATGCACCGCCTGAGCTCGGTCTTCGAGCTCTGGCAGGAAGGTGCAACCACCCCTGACAGAGAAGGTGGAACCGTCCGAGCTCAGTCTTCGAGCTCTGCCAGGCGGTGCCACCTCTCCAGTCGAGAGGTGCAACCGCCTGAGCTCAGACTTCGAGCTCTGCCAGGCGGTGCCACCTCTCCAGTCAAGAGGTGCAACCGCCTGATCCCGGAATTCCGGGATTTGATCGTTTTGAGCTCGAAATTTGAATTGGGTTGGGGCCTATAAATACCCCACCCATTCAGCACTGAAAAGATACAGACCAACACCGAAATCTTGATCTTTTCTGTGATTCTAAGAGCTCAAAAGTGTTGTAAAGCCTTTAAGTCCCCTCCTTCTGTTCTTCAAGTTTTCAGTTGTAAAGTGAGGAGAGAAAGGTCTGTAAAGGTTGTCTCCTGAGCCTGTCAAAAGGAGAGAAACTGTAAAAGGGCAGTTTGGCCTTCGCCCATTGAAGGAAGGCCCCTAGTTGACGTCGGCAACCTCGTCGGTGGAGGAAGCCAAAAGTGGAGTAGGTCAAGGCTGACCGAACCACTCTAAATCTCTGGTTTGCGTTTATTTTTGAGCACTTTATCATTACTGCAAACCTCCTCCATTACTACTGCTCTCTGCGCTTTCACGAACAAGTTCTAAGTGCTGTTCTTCCGAATCTGCATTCAGACGTAAATTCGTATTTTCGTACATTACAGTTTACGTTTACGTTTGATTCTGCAGAACTATCTTCGGTGCTTTTACGAAAGAGTTTCTTTGCAGTTTACACTTACATTTTGATCCTATTGATAACTGCAAACTGTCCTCTACAATTTTACGAACGAGTTTCAACATTTAGACGTAAAACTGCATTTAGACGTAAATCGGCTTTCCTCTCACAATCATCAGTTCTCAGTTCACGTTTACGTCTTGATTTCAACTGCATACTGCTTTCTGCGAGTATACAAACGAGTTTCAAAGTTTAGATGTAAATCTGCGTCTAGACGTAAAACAGCGTTTAGACGTAAATCTGAGTTTAGACGTAAAACTGCGTTTAGACGTAAATCTGAGTTTAGACGTAAACTGCGCTTAGACGTAAAACTGCGCTTAGACGCAAACTGTGTTTAGACGCAAACTGCGCTTAGACGCAAACTGTGTTTAGACGCAAACTGCGCTTAGACGCAATCTGCGCTTAGACGCAAACTGCACTTAGATACAAACTGTGAATCAGCTTTTGCATCATAATAGTTTCTATCGAACGAACGCAGCTTTCGGTTTTAATCGCTGTAAAATTTCCGCTGCACTAATTCACCCCCCCCCTCTTAGTGCTCTCGATCCTAACAATTGGTATCAGAGCCCGGTTAACTCTCAAAAGGATTAAAACCCAAGAGAGATGGCTTACGCCGGAAACCAAGAGGGCCATTCTATTACACGTCCACCCATGTTTAATGGGACGGACTACACCTACTGGAAAACCCGAATGAGGATCTTTCTTATTTCTATGGATTTTGAATTATGGAATCTTGTCGAGAATGGTTTTTCAAAGTCTTCTCTTCCAATGATCGATTGGAATGATTTGGAGAAGAAGGCTTTCGCTCTAAATGCAAAGGCTATGAATGCCTTATTTTGTGCACTCGATAAAAACGAGTTTAACCGTGTTTCAACTTGTGAAACTGCATTTGATATTTGGCACACACTCGAAGTGACCCATGAGGGCACAAGTAGAGTAAAAGAGTCAAAAATCAATTTGCTGTTACACTCTTTCGAACTCTTTCGGATGAAACCGAGTGAAACCATTGGCGACATGTTTACCCGTTTCACGGATGTCGTCAACGGTCTAAAAGGACTCGGAAAGAGCTTTTCGGATTTTGAGCTTGTTAATAAGATACTAAGATCCCTTCCTAAGAGTTGGGATCCTAAAGTCACCGCTATTCAAGAGGCAAAAGATCTGCGAAATTTCCCTCTTGAAGAACTAATCGGGTCACTAATGACCTATGAAATGACTTGTAAAGCTCATGAAGAGCAAGAAGACATCCTTCCAAAGAACAGGAAGGATATGGCACTCAAAACGTCAGAATGCCACTTGAGAGAAAACTCAAGTGATGAGGACTGTGATGATGACTTGGCACTTCTAACAAGAAAGTTTAAAAAGTTCTTTAAAAGAAACAAGTTTAAGAATGATGCAAAAAATAAACTTGAACCCAAAAAGGACCAAGTGATCTGCTATGAATGCAAAAAGCCGGGACACTACAAAAGTGATTGTCCCCAAGTCAAGAAAAGAACAACAAAGAAGAAGGCGCTCCAAGCAACATGGGATGATTCGAGCGCATCTGAGGAAGAGGAGTCCAACACCGAGCAAGTTGCTCATTACGCCTTAATGGCCATCGAAGACGAGGTAACAAATTCAATAGATACTGATTTATCTTTCGATGAATTATTAAATGCTTTCAATGACTTATTTGACGAATGCAAGAGTATAAGTAGAAAATATAAATTGCTGAAAAAGATGCATGATAGTCTTACTTGTGAGTTTGATAAGTTAAAAGTCGAACATCATGATAGTTTAAATTCATGTATCAAATATCATGATTTAGAAACTATGCAAAAAGAAAACCTGCTACTCAAGGACACCTTGAAGAAATTCAAGGTTGGTAGCAAGTCATTAAACATGATCCTTGCAAACAAGGGTCACATTCCAAAAAGGAGCGGGATTGGATTTGTGAGAAATCCTCACCAAAATCCAACCACCTTCATAAAAGGCTCCATCTTACATGTTCAACACCAAACCAAGTGCAACTTTTGTTGCAAATCTGGACACAAGACACATTGTTGTCCATTCAAGAAAATAAGTCCAAACAAATTAATTTGGGTTCCTAAAGGAACCATGATAAACTCTATGCAATATGATAGAAAATGTAGATCTATTTATGAGGCACCCAAAAGCAAATGGGTTCCTAAAGATCATCCCTTTCTATAAAAACATTAAAAGTCTAGGCCGGAGCAAGAAATGATATTCTGCTCCTTGACTCTCAATGGTCATAAACCAAGAATCAAAAAGGAACTCGCAACGCTTAAGTAACAAGTGGAAGTTGTGAAATCACAAATTCGATACAACCTTATTAGAAACGTATGATATCCAAATTCACATACCCCCCTGATCTTCAAAACCCGTTCATCTACGAATTAATTCTTGTAGAAACTAAATATGTCATGATCTTAAAAGGGATACCAAACAAACATACGTATGCACGTTAAAAGATCTATCTTGATCGTACAAGAGCTTCTTCCTTAAATAAAAAACTCATACGAAATCATGTAACAAACATTAATTGCTCTGAAACTCTCCTCAAGGCAAAAGCTCCCTAATCAAATCATATTAGGTGCTCACTGGCTGCAGGCGGTGGCACCTCTCCAACTGGCGGTGGCACCTCCAGCTATCACGGGTTGCCAGAGGTGCAACCGCCAGCAGCTCTGCCCTTTAAACCCACACTAGGGCCGGCTGTGAAACCGACCCCAGCTCACTTCCCTTCCCTTCTCTACTCCCCCAAACCTCCTCCATCTCCACTTCACCCCGTTGAGCTTCCCAAATACCTCCCATTTCGGAGCAAAACATCAAGAATCCTTCTCTCTTTTGAAGAATCAACCAAGGTATTCTCTAAGAACCTCTTAAATTCTGTTTTGCTCTCCATTCACTCTTGCTCATCTTTATCCCTCTAAACTGTTGTAGTTATGGGATCTAGAAGATCCTCAAGGGACAAGGGAAAAAGGAGATTAGTAGAAGAGTTTGATTTCACCCTCTTTGATTCGAAAAACCATGCTGAAAAATTTCCCTCTTTCGAACTTAGAAGCATCCATAAGGGAAAATACGTAGACATACATGAACTTAGAAACTTAGAAACTATCCAATGGTTTGCAAACCTAGATCTACTTCCAATCTTGCATATTAATGAACCCATCTATCCTAGACTAGTTCGATTGTTTTACAATAACATAAAAATAGATGAGGAAGAAAGGATGTCCACCTATCTTTTAGGACAACACATCTCAATCACTAATAGATTCATTTGTGATATGATAGGCATTCCCATGAAAAGCATAGGACTTTACTTTAGAGGATCATGGGTTGATGAAACTATTGGAACATCCTATGCTGAAGCCTTAGGAACAATCTTGGACAATCCCGACATAACATTAGTTCCTAAAAGTTGTGAACATCTACTACCTATGAACACTAAATTACTTCATCATATCATGACTAGTATAATCCTTCCTAAACAATACCATCATGATGAAGTGAGTCAATTAGAATTAGGAACTATGTACTTAATCATGAAGGGACATGACATCTGCCTTGGCTATCTTATCCAACAAAGCATGTTAGAATTATCTAAGAAAGATATGATGCTCCCATATGGTGGTATAATCACTAGAATAATAAAAGCTTACGACATTCTAATATTACCAGAAGAAGAAGTAATGAAAGTAGATCGATACAGCATAATAAACAAAAATCTACTTCACCGACTAAGATGTTACTATAGAAACGGTAACTGGGCTAGACTCCCTAGAAGGACAGATCACCCTCAATCTGAACCATAACCGGAAACACCAGTATTTAGGGGTACTCAATCTCCTCCAATCCTTCCCCTTGAGGAAACACATCCAGTTGAGCAAACTCATACATCCGTCGAAGAAATTGGGATTCGAATGGACCGATTCGAACAGAGACAAGAACGGATTGAACAACGACAAGATCAAATTCTATCAGAGCTACAGCAGATTCATAGTCAATTCGACTCCTTGTTTAGGCACTTTAATTTTCCACCTCATGAATGAACTTGTATGAACATTTGTTATTGTAAACTTCTTATGTTACTTCTGACATGCTAGTTGTAAACATCTATTGTGGTAAACATTTGACATGTGCTTTGTGGTAAAGGTTATCTCGAACTTTAATCATATCGTTTTTTTTGATATGTGATAAGAATATTGTGTTCTGAAACTAAAAGTTTTGAAAACCTTGTGCATTGATTAGGAATGTTGATGTGTCCGAATAAATAAACTTGTTAGAATTATTTTTCGGACTATATTGAATGATCAGATCACATGAATGCCATTTTCTATGATTATATGTGAAAATCTGTAACAAAATCTTGTCCAAATGCATCTTAGTTGTTCGAATGCTATAAAACAGATTTATTCGTACACTTTCATGAAAAATAAGTTTTTGAATTAAATCTGATAAAGTGATTCCTGAATATGTATTTCATTTACGGGTAAAATGAATTATAACAAAAGGGGGAAGAAGTTTTCAAAGCAATCTATGTAAAATCCCTCTATAAGCTTTCGTCTAAATTGGTCTTCCTTGTATAACAATGCTTTTTGTTGATGACAAAGGGGGAGAAATATATGAATTGATAAACACTGTGATTAGAAATACCTTGAGTGATGCTATAAATAATGTTTGCACAATGCCATCCTTGCATCACCAAGAGATATATGAAACATGTGCTATAGTTTGCATTATGTCTTGAGTTGATATCCTATTTTGTGAAGTAAATGCAAACTTGCTAGAATGATAATATGTGTGCATCATGTAATAGTCCTTCGAGCTTTAAATGATAATGTTCAATTACATGATGAATAGTCACAAACACTATCATACAAACTTGATGATGAATGTCAAGCTTTGACATCATCCTTGAAGAGATACATCATGATAGGTATCATGATGGGAGTATTGATAAGTTTAACTGATCTAACTTATCAATACGTCACTTGAATTCTTAGGTCTTGAATTCAAGGTTGACTTATCTCAACTATGGCATATAGACAGGGGGAGTTAAGGATAACTCCATTATCAATTGATTGTCATCATCAAAAAGGGGGAGATTGTTGAATCTCGGATTTTGATGATGAAGTCAATTGTCATTTGTTGTCTAATCTATGTGTTGAGATAAGTGTGCAGGATTAACTACGATGAAAGATAGACAAGCAGCAGGAGTTGCGCCGGAGTCAAGTTCATGATCACGTTGGGAGTTCGAGAGTTCGACGGAAGTACGGACGGTCGTCGGAGGTTCTGCGGGAACAGATCCGAGAAGTCCAGAAGCTTGCCAAGCGAAGCTCGTCGGAACTCGCCAAGTGGATCGTCGCAAAGTCCAGGAGTTTGCCGGAAGTCCGCAGAAGCATCACCGAGGGTTCATCGGATGATCGACGGAAGTTCGCCGGAAACTCGCCGGAAAAAGCAATTGACGTACCGAAGCAAAGCTGCAGAAATTGTCTTAGATTTAATCGTAGTTAGCACGGTGATTAAGTTAGAAATGGGAGGTGATCCCATTAGCTTAATCCTGGGGCAATTGGGCCCCTGAAGAACTCAAGTTGGGTCGAATGGTTCAACCCATTCGAACCCAAGAAGCTGTGGGAGGTGCAACCGCCCAGGCAGGGAGGTGCCACCGCCCAGGCTAAGTCTCCCAACGAGACTGGGAGGTGCAACCGCTCCAGCCAGGCGATGCAACCGCCCAGGGCTCAGTCTCCAAGCGAGACTGGGCGGTGCAACCTCCTCTGTCAAGCGGTAGCACCGCCTGAGCTCAAGTTTCGAGCTCTGCCTGGTGATGCAATCACCGAGCTCAGTCTTCGAGCTCTGGAAGAGAAGTACGACCTCTCTGGCCAGGAGATGCACAGCCTAAGCTCAGTCTTCGAGCTCTGGCAGAGAGGTGCAACCACCTCTGGCAGAGAGGTGCAACCACCTCTGGTAGAAAGGGGCGATCACCTCTGGCAGAGAAGAGAAACTTCTCTGGTCAGGAGATGCACCGCCTGAGCTCGGTCTTCGAGCTCTGGCAGGAAGGTGCAACCACCCCTGACAGAGAAGGTGGAACCGTCCGAGCTCAGTCTTCGAGCTCTGCCAGGCGGTGCCACCTCTCCAGTCGAGAGGTGCAACCGCCTGAGCTCAGACTTCGAGCTCTGCCAGGCGGTGCCACCTCTCCAGTCAAGAGGTGCAACCGCTTGATCCCGGAATTCCGGGATTTGATCGTTTTGAGCTCGAAATTTGAATTGGGTTGGGGCCTATAAATACCCCACCCATTCAGCACTGAAAAGATACAGACCAACACCGAAATCTTGATCTTTTCTGTGATTCTAAGAGCTCAAAAGTGTTGTAAAGCCTTTAAGTCTCCTCCTTCTGTTCTTCAAGTTTTCAATTGTAAAGTGAGGAGAGAAAGGTCTGTAAAGGTTGTCTCCTGAGCCTGTCAAAAGGAGAGAAACTGTAAAAGGGCAGTTTGGCCTTCGCCCATTGAAGGAAGGCCCCTAGTTGACGTCGGCAACCTCGTCGGTGGAGGAAGCCAAAAGTGGAGTAGGTCAAGGCTGACCGAACCACTCTAAATCTCTGGTTTGCGTTTATTTTTGAGCACTTTATCATTACTGCAAACCTCCTCCATTACTACTGCTCTCTGCGCTTTCACGAACAAGTTCTAAGTGCTGTTCTTCCGAATCTGCATTCAGACGTAAATTCGTATTTTCGTACATTACAGTTTACATTTACGTTTGATTCTGCAGAACTGTCTTCGGTGCTTTTACGAAAGAGTTTCTTTGCAGTTTACACTTACATTTTGATCCTATTGATAACTGCAAACTGTCCTCTACAATTTTACGAACGAGTTTCAACATTTAGACGTAAAACTGCATTTAGACGTAAATCGGCTTTCCTCTCACAATCATCAGTTCTCAGTTCACGTTTACATCTTGATTTCAACTGCATACTGCTTTCTGCGAGTATACAAACGAGTTTCAAAGTTTAGACGTAAATCTGCGTCTAGACGTAAAACAGCGTTTAGACGTAAATCTGAGTTTAGACGTAAAACTGCGTTTAGACGTAAATCTGAGTTTAGACGTAAACTGCGCTTAGATGTAAAACTGCGCTTAGACACAAACTGTGTTTAGACGCAAACTGCGCTTAGACGCAAACTGTGTTTAGACGCAAACTGCGCTTAGACGCAATCTGCGCTTAGACGCAAACTGCACTTAGATACAAACTGTGAATCAGCTTTTGCATCATAATAGTTTCTATCGAACGAACGCAGCTTTCGGTTTTAATCGCTATAAAATTTCCGCTGCACTAATTCACCCCCCCCCTCTTAGTGCTCTCGATCCTAACAATCTTAAAATGGATGAATCACATTATGTATGTGGTTCCATAGTGCCCTCTATATTTTTGATATGATATCTAAAGCTTTGTTTATGAGTTTATATTTATGCTTCGGATAAAAATGGAATGCATGCTACATAAAAAATGATAAATAATCTTGTGTTTATTATTCGGTCACTTGCTATACTTTGAAGCGTTTCGTAAGTCATTGTTATACTCCTAAACACTCTTACGCTTTTGATATGCACCTAAATACATCATGTGTCATTTGATACATGCCTAAATGCTTCTTTTGCCCATGAAATGCTCCAATTTTCTTTCTCCTATTGTTATGTCTAACGCCTATTTTCGAATGAGGTAACCCTTTGTGATTTTTATATCAAATGAGATGATTTTAAATAAACACTAGTATTTCTACTTTTGTTATCTTGATACTAAGCCTGCTTGAACTTCTCCAATAACCATGGATATGTTAGTCAGTTGCTGAGCTATTTATGCTCACCTCGTTGCTATATAAATTTTTCAGGGTAGCTTGACACACACTGAAAAGCTAGAATTGGGTTGAGGCAGTGAAAAGCTAGAAAATTTGTGGGCTAATCTTTGTTGGTTGATATGTTTTTATTGTATAGTATACTTTACTTCAGATGTATTGTTATGGATATGTTGATACTTATGTATTGTAAAAGTTTAAATGACCGCTCATGTTTATGGAATGATAAGTTTAAGTTGTATAAGGATAAGAACTCATGGTAAATAATTATCTTTTTATGATTGTATATATTTCTACGATTATGGATTTGTGTTGTGGTTGATATTTAGTTGAGTTGCCTTTGGATTTTATGAATCTTTGAGGGAAGTGGAGTATGATTTATGTAATGTATAGGTTTATGAATTGTGAATATTGATTTGAATGGTTCTTAGAATCCTCAAATTGTTAGATTGGATCCTAAATTGAATTAATGATGAATTATAATATTATTGATTTTAGACAGGGTCACACCTCCTGAATGCGATAATTTAGGGGGCGTGACAAGAGTTGGTATTAGAGCATGAATTGAGGATTTCTAAGAATTTTAATATGCTAGATTGGTAATAAATTTTGAGGTTTAGTGATTTCTATTTAGAGACTGATCAAAAGTTTTCTTTTGCTATTTTTAGAAAGCAAGGATGACGAGATCATCTGGTTCTCCTGTTGCATCTACTTCTGATCAATTGAGTGGAATTATGAAAACTCTAGAGGCTATAACACAAGTAATGCAACAACAAGTCCGATAAGGAAGAAATGATGAAACGGAGAATTCAAGCCAGACTGGGTTGGTAATTGAACGGTTTAAGAAGCTTAGTCCTCCCAGTTTTAGTGGTGAGCCTGATCCATTGGTAGCAGAACAATGGATGATGCAGATAGAGAAAATATTTGATGTTTTAACTTGTCTAGATGATAAGAAGGTTTCTCTTGCTACCTTCATGCTAGAAGGAGAGGCTGAGCATTGGTGGCGAACCATGAAGAGGATTTCTGATGCTCGACAGGAGCCAATCACTTGGAAGGTATTTATAGAAAAGTTCATTGATAAATATTTTCCAGATTGTATCAGAGAGCAGAAAGAATTAGAGTTCCTGAATCTCATCCAAGGAAATTTGACAGTAGCCAAATATGAGTATAAATTCACCGAGCTCTCTAGATTTGCCATGCATATGATTGATGATGAATATAGGAAAGCAAGAAGATTTGAAAGAGGACTAAGGTCAGCAATAAGAAGCCGGATTCCAGCTTTAAAACTCCAAGTATACACTGATGTAGTAGAAAGAGCTTTCATACTTGAAAAAGACTTGGAGGAGATCCAAGAAATCAAGGACAAGAACAACAAGGATAAGTTTGTTGGTAAAAGTAAGAGAGGAAATGAAGCAGAAAGAAGTAACAAGAGGGTCAAGATACTTAGATTTGAGAATGGAACTCTATCACAAAGAATTCTATCGTGTACAAAATGTGGACGTAATCATGAAACAAGTGAGTGTTTTCGGGTGACTGGAACCTATTTTTCCTATGGAAAGTTAGCTCATAAAGTCATAGACTGCCCACTAAATAAGAAGAAAGAGCCACTACCCCCTAAGCCAACAGCCCATGCTAGAGTATATGCTATCACAATACAAGATTCCAGAGCCTCTAAATCAGTGGTTGAAGGTATTCTACATGTTTCTAATAGAAATACAAAAGTTTTATTTGATCCTGGTTCCAACTTATCTTTTGTTTCACAATATTTTGCTTGTCACTTGGGCATTCAACCTAAACTACTAGATTATTTGCTACATGTAACTACTGCTATTGGGGATTCCTTGACTACAAATCTAGTTTATCTATCTTGTTGGATTTCTATCGGAGAACATAAACTCCTTGCCGATTTAATACTCCTAGAATCCAAGATTTTGATATTATATTGAGCATGGATTGGTTATCTTCCTATCATGCTAGTATTGATTGCTATATAAAAATAATTACTTTCTGCATACCAAATCAACCTATCTTCTACTTTGAGGGTATTAGGCATGATTTGCCACTTTGCTTAATATCGGCACTTCGAACTCAATGCCTTGTGCAGAAGGGATGTTTTTGTTATGTTATATGTGTAAAGGAACATTCAGAATAAGAAACTCACCTAAATGAAATTTCCATGGCTAAAGAGTTCCCTATTGTATTCCCAAAGGATTTGCTTGGACTACCTCCAAACAGGGAAGGTTAATTTGTTATCGATTTAGTCTCTGGGATATCCCTAATATCTAAGCCTCCCTATAGAATGGCACCACTCGAGCTCGAGGAATTGAAAAAGCAAATACAAGAGTTGTTAGATAAGGGTTTCAATCGACCCAACGTCTCACCGTGGGGTGCTCTAGTGCTATTTGTTAAGAAAAAGGATGGGACATTGAGGTTTTGTATGGATTATAGACAGTTGAATCAGGTGACCATCGAAAACAAGTATCCCCTACCCAAGATTGATGACTTGTTTGATCAATTACAAGGTGCACAAGTATTCTCCAAGATTGATCTAAGATCACGTTACTATCAGTTGAAGGTCAAGAAGAAGGATATTCTAAAAACAGCCTTTAGAACTCGATATGGTCACTATGAATTTTTAGTAATGCCTTTTGGCTTGACTAATGCTCCTGCAACTTTTATGGAACTGATAAATAGAATATTTCAGTCACTCTTAGATGATTGTGTAATTGTATTCATTGATGACATATTAGTATATTCAAAGAGTAATCAAGAGTATGATAAACACTTGAGAGATGTATTATCTATACTAAGAGAAAATAAGTTGTATGCAAAGTTCAACAAATGTGAATTTTGGTTGAAGGAAATTGCTTTCTTAGGCTACGTGATTTCAGGAAAGGGCATATCTCTTGATCCAAAGAAGGTGGAAGCAGTAGTTAATTGGAAAGTGCCAACAAATGTAATAGAAGTTAGAAGTTTCTTGGGCATAGCAGGTTATTACAAGAGATTTATGGAGGGATTTTCTCAAATTACTTATCCCCTCACCAAACTGACTCAAAAGAATGTGAAATTTGAATGGAGTGGTGATTGTGAGCAAAGTTTACAAGAATTAAAAAGAAGAATGACTAGTGCCCCTATTCTCACTATTTTGAATGGTAATGAAGGCTTTATAGTTTATACTGATGCTTCAAGAAAGGGCCTTAGATGTGTTTTGATGTAAGAAGGGAAAGTAATTTCTTATGCTTCAAGGCAACTAAAGAATTATGAATTGAATTATCCGACTCATAATTTGGAATTGGCAGCAATTATCTTTGCTCTAAAGATTTGGAGACATTACTTGTATGGGCGGACATTTGATATCTTTACTGATCACAAGAGTTTAAAGTACATTTTTACACAGAAGGAGTTAAATATGAGGCAGCGAAGGTGGATAGAACTTCTTAAGGATTATAATTGTACCATCAGTTATCACCCAGGTAAAGCAAATGTTGTAGCTGATGCACTTAGTAGAAAATCTACAAGTTTTATGGCTAGTTTGGTTGTGAAACAATGGAAACTATTAGAAAGAAATTATGATTCGAATGTAATGAGGTAAGGGCAAGACTCAATAATGTTGATGGCCTCTATCCAGGTGCAAACTGATCTCATTTAAGAAATTAAAGAGTGATAACTATGAGATCCACATTTAATATACATGAGGAATGAAGTTGAAAAGGGATCGAAGTTGAATTTTCAAATTTTAGGTGATGGCCTATTGAGATTTGGGGATAGAATATATGTTCCAAATGACCGAGATATCAAGAACCAAATCTTGAACGAAGATCATAATTCAAAGTACACCATGCATCCTGGTAGCACGAAAATGTATAGAGATCTCCAAAGTCATTATTGGTGGAAAGGCACGAAGGAGATTGCAATATATGTTTCAAGGTGTTTGACATGTCAGCAAATTAAAGCAGAACACTAGAGACCTGGAGGTTTGTTAGAGCCCTTAGATATTCCTGAATGGAAATGGGAATGCATTACTATGGACTTTATTTCAGGACTACCCAGAACCTCTAGAAAGCATGATACTATTTGGGTCATTGTCGATAGGTTAACCAAATCTGCACATTTCTCACCAATCAATATGACTTATTCTCTTGATAGGCCTGCAGATTTGTATGTTGATGAAATAGTAAGACTTCATGGTGTCCCAAAGGAGATTATCTCGGATATAGACTTCAGATTTCTTTTTAGATTGTAGAGAAGATTACAAGATTCTATGGGCACCAAAGTAAAGTTTAGCACAACCTATCACCCTTAGACTGATGGTCAATTTGAAAGAACAATTCAAGTACTTGAGGATTTGCTTAGAGCCTATGTTATAGATTGGAGAGATGAATATGATAAAGATATTTCTCTTATTGAGTTCACTTACAATTATTGTTACCATTCGAGCATTCAAATGGCTCCATATGAAGCATTGTATGGGCGAAAGCACAAAACGCCTATATGTTGGGAGGAAGTTGGTGATAGAAAGTTGTTAGCACCAGATAAAGTACAAAAGACTACTAAAAAGATTCAGGTTATCATAAAAAGGCTAAAGGCTGCTAAGAGTCGACAAAAGAATTATGCTGACAACAGAAGACGAGATATCGAGTTCCAAGTACGGGATTTTGTATTCCTAAAGGTCTCCCCTTCCAAAGGCATTGTAAGATTTTGAAAGAAAGGAAAGTTAAACCCAAGGTTCATTGAACCTTTTGAGATCCTTGAAAGAATTGGCTCCGTGACTTATAAGATTGCCTCGCCACCATCGATGTGGCATATCTATGATATATTTCATATGTCAATGCTCAGAAAGTATATACTTGATCCCTCTCATGTCATTGAGTATGAGCCGATTGTGATTGAGAAAAACTTGTTTTACAAGGAAGAGCCCATTCGGATTATTGATAAAAAGGAGAAGATCTTAAGAAATAGAATCATTACTCTGGTTAAAGTAATTTGGAAGCATCATCCTACAAATGAAACGACCTAGGAGCTAGAGGAAGAAATGAAGAAAGCTTATCCTCATCTTTTCATCGAAAGAGGTATGACAAATTTAGAGGACTAAATTTTCTTTTAAGGAGGGGAGAGTGTAACATCTCTCATTTTTTAAAAAATTTATAAGGACTTACTTGTAAATATAAAGATTTTTTTTAATAATTCTTTAGCACTAAATATTAT
Organism: Musa acuminata AAA Group; assembly: GCF_036884655.1. NCBI lineage: Eukaryota > Viridiplantae > Streptophyta > Magnoliopsida > Zingiberales > Musaceae > Musa > Musa acuminata. The sequence goes on along the minus strand of NC_088358.1, from coordinate 11,971,938 downwards.
ATATATATATATTGAAAGTATTGTGAGGGACCAAAATGTGAATCTCATTAATTAGAGGTGATTTGTGAAAGATTTGCACTAAGAAAAAATAAAATAAAATAAAATAAAATGGAGGACTTGTGGCATTAGTAAGGATGAGCAACTTGTATTTATTCTAAAGATGATACCTAAACCTCCATGCATGCTTGCCACCTCACTATTTTAGTATGAGCCAAACCTAAGTAATTTAAAGCACGATTAAGGGAAACTTTGTAGCTAACGTAACTTGAGAAGAGGAGAAGGAATTGAAGGAGAAGAGTAAGAGAAAGAATTGAAGAAGAAGAAGTTTTATCTTGGCTTAAGGATTTGCATCAATTCCCCCACATTTGGAAATCAAAACTTTTTAAGTCAAGTGTTCTAACCCATCCTAGAGATAAATTTTGATCCTTATTTTCACCTTGATTTTGAGAAAATTGGAAGATTGTGGGATATCTATGCCGTTTATACATCAAATGTTGAATCTGAAATATTTCAGATTTTGACCTTTCAGTACTCGTGTGGCCATAAATTTTTGCACCAAATTTGGATTGAGGAAAAACCTCTTTCATATGAAAGGAGATTTATAGAGCTTCCATTTGATATAAAAAATTAAAAGATTTGGAGTAAAATTTACCTATCCAAACATATGAATGAAAAGACCTCATGTATTCTGTAAAATAGATACTACAGCTTCTAACCTTCTATTACTAAATTGCTCATAACTCTCTAGTGAAAATTCTGACTTATACAAAAGTTAGTTCTTTAGAAAATAGATTCATATATCTTTCTTTTGACACCTATTTGGAAATTTTAAAATATGTTTGCCTTCTGAAACATCTGTTTAAATTGATTTTATGGATTCTACAAAATAGAGATGATCAATTCTGACCTTCTGTTACTAAATTACTCATAACTCTCTAGGAAAAATTCTGAATTATTCAAAACTTAGTTCTTTGGAAACTAGATTCGTATAACTTTCTTTTGACACCAAATTTAGAAATTTTAAAGTATGTTTGACTTCTGAAACATCTATTTAAATTGATTTTGTCAATTCTGCAAAATAGAGATGATCAATTCTGACCTTCCGTTACTCTATTCGTTGTAACTTCCTATTAGGAACTAAAAATAAAAAAATAAAAATCTGAGTTCATATGAAAATGGATTCATATAGCTTTCCAATAACACCTATTTTTAGTAAATTGGGGCATGCTTGGTCACTTAAACAAATCAGGAAATGTACCATTAGAATTATGCCAGAATTGAAAACTTTGTTGAGTTTTACCTATTCAAGTTTCATTCTATTGGAAATTTGATTTCTGCTAAATTCTTCTTACATTGATCTTTATATTAGTCCTTTAAAATTCTTGTATTGGTCATCCTGAAATTGTTGTATGTCTGAAATTTATTATGTAATGCTTTGTTTGCATTTCCTTGTTTGATAAAGGCACATGCATATCTCCGTTATTCCGCATGTGCTTTCGATATGTGCCAATGTTATTGTTCATATTACCCTTTTGTACTTGGTGTCTTATGGGATATTGTGAACCTTTGCTATAAATGGTAAAGGGAGTTATGCATAGAGCCTACGATGCTCTGTCGGCCCCCATTGACTTCACTCAAATGTGGGTAGATGGAGCTTCCAGACGTGGGAGACTAATTCTTAGTGATCATCTTGAAATGGATGAATCACATTATGTATGTGGTCCCACAGTGCCCTCTATGTTTTTGATATAATATCCAAAGCTTTGTTTATGAGTTTATATTTATGCTTTGGATAAAATGGAATGCATGCTACATCAAAAATGACATATAAGCTTGTGTTTATTATTCGGTTCACTTGTTATACTTTAAAGTGTTTCGTATGTCATTGTTATGCTCCCAAACACTCTTATGCCTTTGATATGCACCTAAATGCTTCATGTGTCATTTGATATATGCCTAACTGCTTCTTTTGCCAATGAAATGCTCCAATTTCCTTTCTCCTATTGTTATGTCTAATGTCTATTTTTGAATGAGGTAACCCTTTGTGATTTTTGTATCAAATAAGATGATTTCAAAAGAACACTGGTATTTCTACTTTTGTTATCTTGATACTAAGCTTACTTGAACTTCTCCTATAGCCATGGATATGTTAGATGCTTGCGGAGCTCTTTATGCTCATCCCGTTGCTATATAAATTTTTCAGGGTAGCTTGTCACGCATTGAAAAGCTAGAATTGGGTTGAAGCAACGAAAGGCTAGAAGATTTTTGGGCTAATCTTTGTTGGTTGATAGGTTTTTGTTGTATAGTATACTTTACTTCTGATGTAAAGTTAAGGATATTTTGATATTTATGTGTTGTAAAAGTTTAAAGGACCGCTCATATTTATGGAATGATAAGTTTAAGTTATATAAGGATAAGAACTCATGGTAAATAATTATCTTTTTATGATTATATATATTTCTACAATTATGGATTTGTGTTGTGGTTGATGTATAGTTGAGTTGCCTTTAGATTTTATGAATCTCTAAGTGAAGTGGAGTATGATTTATATAACGTACAAGTTTATGAATTATGAATATTGATTTGAATGGTTCTTAGTATCCTCAAATTGTTAGATTAGATCCTGGATTGAATTGACGATGAATTATAATATTATTGATTTTAGACAAGGTCACACCTCCGAAATGCGATAATTCGAGGGGCATGACAAGAGTTGGTATCAGAGCATAATTTGAGGATTTCTAAGAATTTTGATATGCTAGATGTGTAATAAATTTTGAGGTTTAGCGATTTCTATTAAGAGACTGATCAAAAGTTTTCTTTTGCTTTTTTTAGGAAGCAAGGATGACGAGGTCATCTAGTTCTCTTGTTGCATCTACTTCTGATCAATTGAGTGGAATTATGAAAACTCTAGAAGCTATGACACAAGTAATGCAACAACAAGTTTGACAAGGAAGAAATGATGAAATGAGGAATTCAAACCAGACTAGGTTGGGAATTGAATAGTTAAGAAGCTTAGTCCTCCCAGTTTTAGTGGTGAGCCTGATCCAATGGTAGCAGAACAATGGATGATGCAGATAGAGAAAATATTTGATGTTTTAAATTATCCAGATGATAAGAAGGTTTCTCTTGCTACCTTCATGCTAGAAGGAGAGGCTGAGCACTGGTGGCGAACCATAAAGAGGATTTCTGAAGCTTGCCAGGAGCCAATCACTTGGAAGGTATTTATAGAAAAGTTCAATGATAAATATTTTCTAGATTGTATTCGAGAGCAGAAAGAGTTGGAGTTCTTGAATCTCATCCAGAGAAATTAGACAGTAGCCAAATATGAGTCTAAATTCTCTAAGCTCTCTAGATTTGCCACGTATATGATTGATGATGAATATAGGAAAGCAAGAAGATTTGAAAAATGACTAAGGCCAGTAATAAGAAGCCAGATATCAGCTTTAAACTTTCAGGTATACACTGATGTAGTAGAAAGAGCTTTCATATTTGAAAAATACTTGGAGGAGATCCTTGAAATCAGGGACAAGAACAAAAAGGATAAGTTTGTTAGTAAAAGTAAGAGAGGAAATGAAGCAGAAAGAAGTAACAAGAGGGTAAAGGTACCTAGATTTGAGAAAAAAACTCTATCGCAAAGAACTCTATCGTGTATAAAATGTAGACGTAATCATGAAACAAGTGAGTGTTTTTGGGTGACTGGAACCTATTTTGCCTGTGGAAAGTTAGATCATAAAGTCAGAGACTGCCCACTAAATAAGAAAAAAGAGCCACTACCCCGTAAGCCAACAGCCCATGCTAGAGTATATGCTATCATAAAATAAGATTCCAGATCCTCTAAATCTATGGTTGAAGGTATTCTACATGTTTCTAAAAGAAATGCAAAAGTTTTGATTGATCCTGGTTCCAACTTATCTTTTATTTCATAATATTTTGCTTGTCACTTGGGCATTCAACCTAAATCACTGGATTATTTGCTACATGTAACTACTACTGTTGGGGATTCCTTGACTACAAATCTGGTTTATCTATCTTGTTTGATTTCTATCGGAGAACATGAACTTTTGCTGATTTGATACTTCTAAAAATCCAAGGTTTTGATATTATAGTAGGCAAAGATTGGTTATCTTTCTATCATGCTAGCTTTGATTGCTATACAAAAATAATTACTTTCTGCATACCAAATCAGCCTATCTTCTACTTTGAGGGTATTAGGCATGATTTACCTCTTTGCTTAATATCGGTACTTCAAACTCAATGCCTTATGTAGAAGGGATGTTTTTGTTATGTTTTTTTTTTTTTTTTTGGTAAGTAAAAGTAAATTGATTATGTGTAAAGTTTCTACAAATAGCTTTGTCTATACAAGTTATAGACAAAGTCAGGTAACTCATTGAGTACACATGTGGTAGTTATGACTACACATGTTGTAGACTTTAACTCCTAACTGTAGCGAGCATGTTAAGATGTGCCAAGACTACTAGTGGTTACAGCATTTAACATCATTGCCAAGATCTTTAGCTAATAGTAAAATTAAATTTGACAAAAATATCTCTTTCTCTTCGTGTAAAGTGCTCCATTTTGAGATTATGCTCCATGCATGATCTTGAGTCTCTAATAATCTCTGTCAAGAGCTGAGTATTGTTTGTGTGTTGACACTCAAAGATTCTGCTACATCTCTCCTTCCACATCCACCAAATAGCACATCTGAAAGTAACCTTTGCCAATTGTGTAAGAGGTCCTTTTCTTGAGAAACTTTGTATGAGGTCGCCTAATTCTTGATGCAAGTTTGGTTGCGGCAGCCTATTGAGTTCAAATCGCTGGAGAATCTCCTTCCATATCCATTTAGTATATTCACAAGCAAAATAGAGGTGGTCAATAGTTTCTTCTTGTTGCAAACAAAGGGAGCATCGGTTAACGTGATAGATACCTCTTCTCTTAATATTATCTATTGTAGGTAGTTTATTCAGAAGGGCCTGCCATGTACATAAGGAATGTCTCTGTGATCCCGGTCGATCCCATGTCCAACTACTTGGGAGCCACTTGTTATTTCTTTGCCTAATTTGATTCCATGCGGATGTGGCACTAAATTTACCATTGTCATGAAGCCAAATAAGTACATCTGAAGGATTGTTCCTGATTGGAATAGCTGTGATAGTCGGCCAAAGTGATAACATTTCAGGAGAAATAGGAGTAGGGAGACACCAGGTACCATTAGCAATGAACTCAGAAACCTTCCAATCTTTGGGAGCCCCAAGATATTTTCGTATTCTATCACCATATAATTGAAATATACTTTTCCCATTCACCCAAGGATCGTACCACATATTAGTATTAGTTCCAGTAGAGATTGCATAAGAAATGTGTTTGATTATCCAATTCCTTGCCTTTAAAATTCCTTTCCAAGCTGCAGAGTGGTATGTTCTTGTTGAAATTTCCCAAATCGATTCCTTCGAAAGATATCTAGCAGAAACCCATTGTGACCATAAGGAACATTTGTTTTGCAAAAGGTTCCACAATTGTTGTACCAAACATGCTTTATTCCACTCTCTAATATTTCTCAAGTTCAACCCCCCTTCATCTTTCGGTTTATAGATGTTGTCCCAATTTACCATATGCATTGCCTTATCATTTGTACCATTCCAGAAGAAGTTCATTAATAGCCGTTCAATATCTTGGATAAGTCCAACAGGCAGAAGAAAAGCATTAGACCAATATATAGAGTAAGAGTACAACACCGAACAGATGAGTTCAAGTCGTCCTGCTTTTGATAGAAGCCTATTTTTTCAGGAAAAAATTTTATTCTTTATTTTTTGTAGGATAGGCTGACAGTGGGTTTTATGAATGCCAGTGGATATGAGTGGGAGACCCAGATAAGGAACTGGCAGACTTCCCTCATTAACCCCCAGAGTGTGTGTAATAAAGTCCTTGTCCTCAATGCAAGGACCCATATAGACTTTACTTTTTGCATGATTTAACTGAAGGCCAGAAACCATACCAAAGTCATTTAGAATAGTAGCTAGGTTCCTCACTGAACTTGGATCATTCTGGAGAAATATAAGTAAATCATCTGCAAATGTTATGTGTGATATGTGAATAGAACAAGCATTTGGTACCTTAATACCGCCATTCAAGACTGCCTGTTCTAACATACAGCTAAGTCCTTCCATTGCAATAGTAAAGAGATATGGAGAAAGTGGATTACCTTGTCGGATGCCATTCGTGCTCCCAAAAAAACCAATAGGTGAGCCATTAAAAAGTATCGAAAACTTTGGAGTTTCCAAGCAACTTTGAATCCAATTTACCCATTTCTATGGGAAGTTCATATCGATGAGCATCTTATAGATAAAATTCCTATTAACTGAAACAAAGGCTTTCCATAAATCAGCTTTAAAACATATTTTCGTCCCTCTCGCATTTGAGTGCAGGTCCTTTATCAAGTCATTGGCAAGCAGAATATTATGATGTATACTTCTCCCTTTGATGAAAGCTGCCTGATTTGGACTAATGATCTTGTGTATTACCTTTTGCATTCTATCTGCCAACACTTTGGAGATGATCTTTTAAATAAAGTTGCATAATGATATGGGTCGATAGTTTTCTAGTGAATCAGCCCCTGCATTCTTGGGAATTAAAGAAATAAAAGTGCAGTTCATCTCTCTAAGAATATGGCCTGAAGAGAAAAAATGATGGCAAGCCTTAATCACATCATTTCCAATAATAGACCATGCAGTTTGGTAAAATTCAGTTGGAAATCCATTTGGGCCAGGGCTTTTATCCTTCGGTGACTTAAAGACAACTCTTGCAATTTCATCATCTGTAACTGGGGCATTGAGGATTGAAATGTCATTCGAATCAAGCTTTCTAGTTGGCTCCACATGAATGTTATTAGGTTGCACCGCTTGATTGAGTAAGGAATAAAAAAATCACAAAGTGTATGCTTTAACTTCATCTAAATTCTCAATAAGATTACCATATTTGTCTTTGTATTTTCTGATGTGATTAATGGCCCTTCGAGTAGCAATGGATGCATAGAAAAACTTAGTATTGGAATCTCCTAGAGTTAGCCAATGCTGTCGAGACTTCTGCTTTGCAAAACTTTCCTCCTGCTTTAAGGCTTGCATGAAGTTACTTCTGGCTTCTGTCTCTTTGTAGATAAGATTCTCATCTTGGGGCTGAAGTTGTAGCTCATATTGTATCGCCATTAGTTCCTTTCTGTAAATTTGAACCCGAGTGGTAATATTTCCAAAGGTGTTTGTATTCCACTCCTTCAGTGCAGCTTTGCAAACTTTGAGCTTTTGGCATAAGATGTAAAGTGGCGAACCATGTATATTAATATTCCAAGCTGATCTAATAATATCAAGGAACTGAGGATGAGTACTCCACATGTTAAAGAATCTAAATGGTTTCTTGCCTCTAGGTGTTGCTTTCTCTGCGTGTATATACATTAAGGAATGATCAGAAAACAATGGTGTATCATACTCAAGAAGTGAATCAGGGTAAACTGTTAACCATTCTTGGTTAAACAAACACCTGTCTAGTCGAGCCATTATTTTTCTGTTACCATCGCCTTGATTACTCCAGGAGAGCCAATTGCCCACAGATTTTATATCAATCAATGCGGCAGTGTCTATATAATCATTAAATCTTTGAAGCTGACTTTCAGAATGATGTCTACCCCCCACTTTTTCATTTGTGTATCGAACAGTATTAAAGTCACCAAGAATAATCCACGGCATATTAAGACAGTTATTTGCAATGTTAGTCAGATCGGTCCAAAGTATATTTATTTCTTGCATACTATTTGAAGCATATATACCAATAAAATTGAATTGACAGCCATTCTTTTTGTCCTCCACCTTAAGATGAATGAATTGATCGGTAGCAGAAATAAACCAAGCATTAATGGAGTTAGGATGCCATAAGACCCATATTCTACCAAATGTTTTACTAGAGTCATTGGTAAACAGTTCTGCATCCAGCCATATTAAATTCTTTTGAGCAAGAACGAGCGATTTTTTAATTTTTGTTTCCACGAGAATAGCAATATCACATGCGGCAGACTTGATTATTCTATTGAGCTCCTGACATTTTTCAGGCTTATTAAGTCCATGAACATTCCAGCAAATTATCTTCATCAAAAAAAGAAAGTAAGGTATTCATTCTACGACTTTGAATGGATAGTACCATCCTTTTTCTTATCCTTAGGTTTTGCATTTTCCTCCCCACAATATCTTTACCTTTTAAGGCTTTATTTCTATATTTATCCACTTCATCCACAGCTATCAAATTTTTAAACTTTATACCTTAAGTCAAGTAGTTTGATTGTTGAGGCGCAATATCCTGGTTAGTATGATTTATTGAGGCATGAGATAGTTGAGGCAGAATATCCTTACTAACAAGGTTTGTTGGGGCTTGTGTTTGTTGTTGCAGAATATCCTTGCTAGCAATGTTTGTTGGTGATTGAGTTTGTTGAATCACAATGTCTTGGTTAGCATGTTGAGTGGATATTGGAATTCCTGTTGTGGATGGATCCGGTAATATAGTAAGAGATGAAGTTTCCAACTTCTGCTTCTCCTGTCCATGAGTACCATGGGCTATTGTGGAAAGCTCCGACATAATAGGGAGAGATAAAGTTCCTAATTTGTCTTGTCTATGGCGCTGTCCCTGGGAGTCGAAATGCTCACTCGTCTGCGTCACCACCGGTTCTACTACCATTAGGGGAGGTTCACCTTGTTGTTGAGGCATCTGACGTGGCCTGTAGATCTTATTTATTGGTTTCGAGGTTTGTTGACAGGCTCCATTTGCATGACCAAAAGATAAGCAACTCTTGTATCGTTGTGGCTTCCAAGAATATGAGACATGTACCTTACGAGTGTTCCCTTCAAGATCACGATAAAAAACCTCATTAGGGAGATCTTCATCAGAGGAAACCAGTACACATGCTCGGGCAAATGTTAATCTCGTCTGCGCAGCTGTTGCTTTATCAATATAGAGTGGCTGTCCCAAAGTGCTGCATAACTTTGCAATAAAACGTCGACTCCAAAGATGTAGAGGGAGACCTTGAAATGATACCCATAAGGGAATAGACTGTAGACTGTCTAACTCCAAACGGACATCAGGGGACCAGCGTCATAGAATCATTGGATGGCCACGAATAGTCCAGAACCCTTCAAGGACCCATTGCAAATCTTCTTTAGAGTATTGCTTGCAAACAAAGAAACCGTTCTCCAGCATATGGAGGTCAAATGCCGATGTTCCCCATCTAGTTTTTATAAATGACGATAGTGGGAAAAAGGATGTTTTGAGACCTACCACATAGCCAACAATCGCCATAGACCATGTCTCAATTAACTCTACGGAATCATCTATCTCAAACACAGTAATCTTCTTTTCAGCTTGAACTTCTGGAGCAAAGAATTCCAAACTGAGGTCCGGGCTTCCAATTGGAGCCTTGAAGAGGCTAGTCCATGGCCGAGGTTCATTGGAAATAAGAGCAGGAGGCCGCGATCTAGAGCGCGACCTACTTTGATGCTGCTTCGTCAAAGGAACTAGACGAGCAACTTGAGAAGGGAGCCTCGCCGTCGAATCTACCCTCTCTCCACCGTCACCAGACCCAGGGACCATCGCCGTCGAATCTAGTTTTTTTTATTTTTTGTTATGTTATATGTGTAAAGGAACATTCAGAACAAGAAACTCACCTAAATGAAATTTCCGTGGCTAAAGAGTTCCCTGATGAATTCCCAAAGGATTTGTTTGGGCTACCTCTAGACAGGGAAGGTGAATTTATTATCGATTTAGTCCTTGGGATAGCCCCAATATCGAAGCCTTCCTACAGAATGGCACCACTCAAGCTCGAGGAATTGAAGAAGCAAATAGGTTTAATTCGATCCAGCGTCTCACCGTGGGGTACTCTAGTGCTATTAGTTAAGAAGAAGGATGAGATGTTGAGGCTTTTTATTGATTATAGACAATTGAATTAGGTGACCATAAAAAATAAGTATCCCCAACCCAGGATTGATGACTTGTTTGATAAATTGTAGGGTGCACAAGTATTCTCCAAAATTGATCTAAGATCAGGCTACTATCAGTTAAAGGTCAAGAATGAGAATATTCTAAAAACAGCCTTTAGAACTCGATATGGTCACTACGAATTTTTAGTAATGCCTTTTGGCTTGACTAATGCTCCTACAGCTTTTATGGAGCTGATGAATAGAATATTTCAGCCACTCTTAGATGATTGTGTAATTGTATTCATTGATGACATATTAGTATATTCAAGAAGTAATCAAGAGCATGATAAACACTTGAGAGATGTATTATCTATACTAAGAGAAAAGAAGCTATATGCAAAGTTTAGCAAATGTGACTTTTAGTGGAAGGAAATTGCTTTATTAGGCCACATGATTTCAGGAAAGGGCATATCTGTTGATCCAAAGAAGGTGGAAGCAGTAGTTAATTGGGAAGTTCCAACAAATGTAACATAAGTTAGAAGTTTCTTGGGCATGACAGGTTATTATAGGAGATTTGTAGAGGGATTTTCTCAAATTGCTCATCCCCTCACCAAACTGACTCAAAAGAATTTGAAATTTGAATGAAGTGGTGATTGTGAGCAAAGTTTTCAAGAATTAAAAAGAAGATTGACTAGTGCCCCTATTCTCACTATTCTGAGTGGTAATAAAGGATTTGTAAATTATACTGATGCTTCAAGAAAGGGCCTTGGATGTGTTTTGATGCAAGAAGGGAAAGTAATTGCTTATTCTTCAAGGTAGCTAAAGAATTATGAATTGAATTATCCAACTTATGATTTAGAATTGGCAGCAAAAATTTTTGCTCTAAAGATTTGGAGACATTACTTGTATGGGCGGACATTTGATATCTTTACTGATCAAAAGAGTTAAATATGAGGCAACGAAGATAGATAGAACTTCTAAAGGATTATAATTATACCATCCGTTATCACCCAGGTAAAGTAAATGTTGTAGTCGATGCACTTAGTAGAAAATCTACAAGTTTTATGGCTAGTCTGGTTGTGAAACAATAGATGCTATTAGAAAGAAATTATGATTCCAATGTAATGAGGAAATGGCAAGACTCAATAATATTGATGGCCTCCATCCAAGTGCAAATTGATCTCATTTAACAAATTAAAGTATGACAACTACGAGATCCACATTTAATATACTTGAGGAATGATGTTGAAAAGGGATTGAAGTTGAATTTTCAAATTTCAGGTGATGGCCTATTGAGAATTGGGGATAGAATATGTGTTCCAAATGACCCAGATATCAAGAACAAAATCTTGAACGAAGATCACAATTCAAAGCACACCATGCATCCTGGTAGCACGAAATTGTATAGAGATCTCCAAAGTTATTATTGGTGGAAAGGCATGAAGAAGGAGATTGCAATATATGTTTCAAAGTGTTTGACATGTCAGTAAATCAAAGCAGAATACTAGAGACCTAGAGATTTATTACAGCCCTTAGATATTCCTAAATGGAAATAGGAATGAATTACTATGGACTTTATTTTAGGACTACCTAGAACCTCTAGAAAGCATGATGCTATGTGGGTCATTGTCGATAGTTTAACCAAATCTGTGCTAACCAAAGCATGAAGCTATATGGGTCATTGTCGGGAAGTGGCAAGAAGCCATGAATTCTGAGATAGATTCTATATACTCCAACAAGATTTGGAACCTAGTTGATGCGCCCGAAGGTATTGTACCCATCAGTTGCAAGTGGATCTTTAAGAAAAAGATCGGAGTAGATGGAAAGGTAGAGACCTATAAAGCAAGGCTAGTGGCTAAGGGGTATCGTCAAAGGCAAGGTGTTGACTACGACGAAACCTTCTCACCCATAGCAATGCTAAAATCCATCAAAATTCTATTGGCTATTGCAGCACACTATGATTATGAGATCTGGCAAAAGGATGTGAAAACCGCATTCCTCAATGGGAACCTCGAGGAGGAGGTGTATATGATGCAACCTGAGAGATTCGTGTCCAAGAACTACTCAGATAAGGTGTGTAGGTTGCTTAGATCCATTTATGGACTAAAGTAAGCTTCCCGAAGTTGGAACATAAGATTTGATAAGGCAATCAGATCTTATGACTTCGTTAAGAACGAAGATAAACCTTGTGTGTACAGGAAGGTAAGTGGGAGCGCTATCACCTTTTTGATGTTATATGTGGCTGACATCCTGATCATTGGGAATGACGTAGGAATGCTATCCACAATAAAGGCTTGATTATCTAGACACTTCTCCATGAAGGACTTAGGGGAAGCATCTTATATCTTAGGGATTAGAACCTATAGAGATAGATCCAAGAGGATGCTTGGCTTGTCCCAGTTCAGGTACATAGAAACTATTGTCAAAAGGTTTGGCATGGAAAATTCTAAGAGCGGTCTCATACCGATGAGACATGGGATATCGCTTTCTGTAAGTATGTCCCCAAAGACTCCAGAAGAAAGGGCGAACATGGATATGATACCTTATGCCTCAGCAATAGGGAGTATCATGTATGTAATGCTATGTACTAGGCCTGATATAGCGTATGCTCTGAGTGTCATGAGCAAGTATCAGGCGGATCCAGGCTTGGAGCACTGGAAAGCAGTAAAGTGTATCCTTAAGTACTTGAGAAGGACTAAGGATCTTTTACTAGTATATGGAGATAGTAGCCTTAAGGTTGAAGGCTACACAGACTCAAGTTTTCAGTCTGATGTCGATGATAGCAAGTCGAATTTAGGGTATGTGTACACCTTGAATGGAGGAGCAGTGTGCTGGAAGAGTTCCAAGCAAGATACTACTGCTGACTCAACCATAGAGGCAGAGTACATTACTGCTGTTGAATCTCGGATTTTGATGATATAATCAATTGGTGGGTTAATTGATCTAATCCATATTATTGAGTTAAGTGTGCAGGATTAACTACGATAACCAGAAAACATAAAGCAAGGATACCGGAGTCGAGCACGATGGACGTTTAAGAGACCGAAGAATCATCGGAGATGCTGCTGGAAGCATCCGAGAAGAAATCGGGAACGTGTCGGAAGTTCGCTGAAGAAATCGTCGGAGGCTCGCAAAGATCGCCAAGAAGGCTCGGCTACTCGTTAAAGTCATCACAAAGATTGGGAGCTTGCAGGGAGTCCGTCGGAAGAAGTTCGTCGGAAAGCTCGCCGGAACAAGACTCGACATTCACGGTTAAAAAACTTGCTTAGGATGTTTTTTTTGTGTTATGTAGTTTACCTGTAATTAGGATTAGGATTAAGAGATAATCCTATATCCTGGTTAGGGGCCAACTGGGCCCAGAGTCAGATTTGGTTTGGGCTAAAATTAAGCCAAACAAATGAATTGGAGAGCTAGGCGGTGGCACCACCTGGCTGGACGGTGACACCTCCTTGGCTGGGCGGTTGCACCGTCCAGCACCCGAGCGCTGGGCGGTGGCATCGCCTGGCTGGGCGGTGGAACCTCCAGCACCGGGAACCCTAAGAGAATTCAAATTTTGGAGCCCAAAATTTGAATCCTCTTGAGGCCTATAAATACCCCTCAAATCTCAACTGAGGTTACAACTTTTGTGAAGCATTTTGATTGAGAGAAAAGTCTTAGAAAGTCTTAGCAAGTCTTGTTTTCAATTTGCTAGAGAGTTCTCCTCCTTTTTTAACCTTTCCATTTCAAGAGACTTGCTAGTGGAAGGTGGGAGCCTCATCGAAGAGGGGCCTCGCAAGTGGAGTAGGTCATTTGACCGAACCACTCTAAAAATCGGCGTAATCTCTAGTTTGCATTTTATTATTGTCATTTACATTACTGCAAATCTTCTTACTGCTTTAGTTCCTTAATACGCTTGCTGCGCAACTTTAAGAATACGCCTTCAAGTTAAACTTTTCAAGTTTCGTTCTTAACGTACGAAAGATTTTGTTAAAATCCAAGTTTTAATCCGCTGCACTAATTCACCCCCCCCTCTTAGTGTCGCTCCGATCCTAACAAGTGGTATCAGAGCAAGGTTATCTCTCATATTTGGTTTAATACCCAAGAGAGATGGCTTACTCCGGCATGCAAGAGGGCCATTCTATTGTACGACCACCTTTGTTTAATGGGTTGGATTACACATATTGAAAGACTCGCATGAGAATTTTCCTCATTTCTATGGACTTTGAGCTTTGGTCTATTGTCGAGAATGGATTTCAAAAATCTTCTCTTCCGATGAGCGAATGGGATGAATCAGAAAAGAAGGTTTTTGCTTTAAATGCAAAGGCTATGAATGCCTTGTTTTGTGCACTAGACAAAAACGAATTTAATCATGTTTCAATATGTGATTCGGCTTTTGATATTTGGAGAACTCTTGAGGTCACTCATGAAGGCACTAGCCGAGTGAAAGAGTCCAAAATCAACATCCTTGTGCACTCTTACGAACTTTTCCGAATGAAACCAAGTGAGTCCATCGGAGACATGTACACCCGGTTTACGGATGTCATCAATGGACTCAAAGCTCTTGGTAAAGATTTTACTAACTTTGAACTAGTAACTAAAATCTTAAGATCCCTCACTAAAAGTTGGGATCCAAAAGTTACGGCCATTCAAGAGGCCAAAGACCTTAAAGCATTCCCTCTTGAAGAACTCATTGGGTCTCTAATGACCTACGAAATGACATGTCAAGCTCATGACGAGCTCGAGAACCCCCTTCCAAAGAACAGGAAGGATATGGCACTCAAATCACAAGAAGACCACTTGAAAGGAACATCAAGTGATGAGGACAGTGACAATGACATTGCACTTTTGACTCAAAAATTTAAAAAATATTTAAGAAAGAACAGATTTAAAAATAATACAAAAAATAAATTTGAACAAAAGAAGGACTAAGTGATTTGCTATGAATGCAAAAAACCGGGACACTATAAGAACGATTGTCCTCAAGCCAAAAAGAGAACATCAAAGAAGAAGGCGTTCAAGGCAACGTGGGATGATTCAAGCGCATCCGAAGAAGAGGAGTCCAACACCGAGCAAGTTGCTCATTACGCGCTAATGGCGTTAGGAGAAGAGGTATGTGATTTATTTAATGAAGATTTATCTTTTGAAGAACTATCTATCGCTTTTCATGAATTATTTGATGAATGTAGAACTGTTAGCAAGAAGTTAATTATCCTAAAGAAAGAGCATGCTTTGCTACAAGATAAGTTTGATAGTCTTCAAACTCCTCCATGCTCTAAGTGTGAGCACTTAGAAGCAATAAAAAATGAAAATTTGCTTCTTAAAGAAACCTTAAACAAGTTCAAGGTTGGTAGCAAAGGATTAGATATGATCCTTGCACACAAGGGTCACATCGCAAATAGAAATGGAATTGGATTTGTAAAAGGATTACATCAAAATCCTACCACTTTCATAAAAGGACCTACATTACATGTTTCCTCTTATATGAAATGCAACTTTTGTTGCAAATCCGGACATATTGCCTACAAATGCCCATTTAGGAAAATTAGTTCACAAAAATTAATATGGGTTCCTAAAGGAACTATAAAGAATTCAATCATAAATAACAAAGTTAGTGGGTCAATTTTTGAGGCACCCAAAATCAAATGGGTACCTAAAAATCATCCTCTTTTGTAGACAAACCCACAAGCTAGGAGCAAGAGATGGTATCTCGATAATGGATGCTCAAGACATATGACTGGAGATCCATCTCATTTCTCTATGCTCACTAGCAAAGAAGAAGGGTACGTTACCTTCGGAGACAACAACATGGGCAAAATCATTGGCAAGGGAACTATTGGTAACAAATTTAATTTTTCCATTGATGATGTCTTACTAGTTGATGGATTGAAACATAATCTCTTGAGTATTAGTCAACTATGCGATAAAGGTTACATCGTTAGATTTGAATCAAATATGTGCATTATTGAAAAACCAAATCATAACATGACTATGATTGCTTTAAAACAAAATAATGTCTATACCATCAATCTTGATGAACTAAGTAATGAAATGTGCTTCTCCGCCGTAAATGGTGATGCTTGGCTTTGGCATAGGAGATTAGGCCATGCAAGCATGAAAACAATATCTAAGATCTCATCTCAAGAATTAGTACGAGGAATTCCAAATATAAAGTTTATTAAGGATAAAGTATGCGATGCATGTCAACTAGGCAAACAAATAAAAACAAGCTTCAAACCAAAAAATCAAATTAGCACTACTAGACCATTACAATTGATCCATTTGGACTTATTTGGACCAATTGATACAACAAGTCTAGGTGGAAGCAAATATGCTTTTGTGATTGTCGATGACTACTCTAGATACACTTGGACCTATTTCTTAGCTCACAAAAGTGATTGCTTCAAGTGTTTCTCTAAATTTTGTAAACTCACTCAAAACGAAAAAGGCTTCATGATTTCATCAATTCGGAGTGATCACGGTGGTGAATTCCAAAACCGTGACTTTCAAAATTTTTGCGAAAGTAATGGGTACAATCACAACTTCTTAACTCCAAGAAATCCTCAACAAAATGGAGTAGTTGAAAGGAAAAATAGAAACCTACAAGAAATGGCAAGAACTATGTTGAATGAACATAGTTTACCTAAGTACTTTTGGGCCGAAGCCGTAAATACGGCTCGCTACATCATGAATAGAGTCCTAATAAGACCATCCTTATCCAAAACTCCCTATCAATTATGGAATAACTAAAAACCAAACATCTCCTATTTTAAAGTTTTTGGTTGTAAATGCTTTATTTGAAATGAAAGGGATGCTTTAGTAAAATTTGATGCTAAATCCGATGAAGGCATCTTTCTTGGTTACTCTTCTGTTTCTAAAGCTTTTCGGGTTTTTAATAAAAGAACTTTAGTAATTGAAGAGTCTATTCATGTAGTTTTTAATGAAATTTCTGATTTAAAGAAAAATGATTTTGATGATGATCTTGGTTTTGATAATTTGAATTTAAATGAACCCTCTCCTCAAAATAGCCATTTGAATGCATCTTCTTCCGAAATTTCTTTACCAAAAGAATGGAAGTATGTAGATGCTCATCCTAAAGAGCAAATTATAGGAGATACATCAAAAGGGGTTCAAACTCGTTCTTCTTTCAAAAATTTCTGTGCTAACGTCGCTTTCCTTTCTCAAATTGAACCTAAATGCATTGACGAAGCCTTAAAAGATGATTTTTGGATCATTGCAATGCAAGAAGAATTGAACCAATTTGAGAGGAATGAGGTATGGAAGCTTGTTCCTAGACCAAGTGACCACTTAGTCATAGGTACTAAGTGGGTCTTTAGAAACAAGCAAGACGAAAATGGTATCGTGGTTAGAAACAAGGCTAGATTAGTGGCCAAAGGTTTCAACCAAGAAGAAAGTATCGATTACGAAGAAACCTTCGCTCCCGTGGCACGATTAGAAGCCATAAGGATGCTCCTTGCCTATGCTAGTTAGTAATAATTTTAAACTATTTCAAATGGATGTTAAAAGTGCTTTCTTGAATGGTTTTATTTCCGAAGAAGTATTTGTCGAACAACCTCCCAGATTTGAAAATTCTCTTCTTCCTAATCATGTATTCAAATTGACTAAAGCTCTCTATGGCTTAAAACAAGCTCCTAGAGCTTGGTATGAAAGGCTTAGTTCCTTTCTTATTTCAAATAATTTTACCAAAGGCAAGGTTGATACTACATTGTTTATTAAACATTTTGAAAATAATTTTCTTATTGTGCAAATTTATGTTGACGATATTGTGTTTGGCTCTTCGGATGAATCACTATGTGAATCATTTGCCAAATGTATGAGTCTTGAATTTGAAATGAGTTTAATGGGTGAATTAACTTTCTTTTTGGGATTACAAATCAAACAACTTAGTGATGGTATATTTCTTAACCAATCTAAATATACATTAGAATTGTTAAAACGATTTAACATGGATAATTCAAAAGCAATAAACACCCCTATGAGTACTGCGACTAAGTTAGATATGGATGAAAATGGTGAAAGTTTCGATCAAAAAACATATAGGGGAATGATAGGTAGTCTACTCTACCTCACTGCGACTAGACCGGATATTATGTTTAGTGTAGGACTTTGCGCTAGGTTTCAATCTAATCCTAAATTATCTCATCTTAAGAGTGTTAAAAGAATATTTAGGTATCTTAAAGGAACTCCAAATTTAGGATTGTGGTATCCAAAATCTGAAAAATTTGATCTAATAGCTTATGCAGATGCCGATTTTGGCGGATGCAGGATAGATAGAAAAAGTACATCCGAACATGCCAATTTTTAGGATATGCACTTGTTTCTTGGACTTCCAAGAAACAAAATTCAGTTGCACTATCTACGGCGGAAGCCGAATACATTGCTGCAAGTGCATGTTGTGCACAAGTAATTTGGATGAAAAATACATTAGAAGACTATGGAATTCACCTTGAAAATATTCCCATAAAATGCGATAATACTAGTGCCATATGCCTTACTAAAAATCCAATTCAGCACTCTAGAACTAAGCACATCGACGTTAGACATCATTTCATACACAATCATGTTCTTAACAATGATGTTGTTCTAGAATTCATTGACACAAAGCATCAATTAGCAGATATATTTACAAAAGCTTTGAATGAAGACTAATTTGAATTCATCCGAAGGGAATTAGGCATGCTAAACTGTCCCTAAAATGAACTTCACAAAAAGGACTCGTTCTTTTCCCTTCGTTTATTAATTTGAATTCTTCCTTCTTCTTCAATTCAAAATGATCCATTAAAGTATAAATTATGATCTTGAGGGAAGAAGCTAAACAAAAGGAAGGAAGAAAATTTTTTTCTTTCCTCCGCGTGATGCCAGCGGTGGCACCGCCAGATCCGGCGGTTGCACCGACTGGCGCTCGGGCGCCAGGCGGTGACACCGACCAGTTTGGCGGTGACACCGACCGAGTCACCCTTTTAACCCGAGGGGTTAGGGCCGGCGGTGACACCGCCCCCAACCCGAAGAAAGACCTCTCTCATTCCCTCTAACTCTCATTCTAACTCTTAGAAACATTGGAGAAGGATTCTTGGTGGTCCAAGCTTTCCATCTCTCAACATAATCTCCACAAGGTAACACTTGAAATCTCTCTTTTCTTTTCTCTTTCTCTTGCTTATTTTTCATAATTTCATCATCATGTTGTCTAGAAAATGGCTCCTAAGAGATCAAAAGGAATAAGGATTGAAGGAGATTCATATAACCATGACCTTTTTTGATCAAAAGAGGTAGCCCTTAGCTTTCCAAAATTTGAAACACGATGTGTCCATAAGGGAAAATACATTGATTTGGATGAACTAGAGGACTTAGAACCCATTAGGTGGTTTGCACACCTAGAAGCTCTACCTCTACTATAAATAGATGAACCAATCTATCCACGGTTAGTGAGATTGTTCTATGCCAACCTATATGAAGACAATGATAGCCTAAGCACTTACATTCTAAGAACACCCATTAGAATATTTGACAGCACCATTTGTGAGCTAATTGGCATAACTGAAAAAGATAGGGGATGCTATTTTAAAGGTAAATGGGACGTCAAAAAAATAGGAGCAACCTATGCTGAAGCCGTGAAAACAATTTTTGCAAATCCAAACCTTGACTTCCTACCCAAGAGCTGTGAACACTTACTGCCTTTCAACTCTAAAATTCTTCATCACATTATCACAAGCATCATATTCCCCAAACAATTTCATCTTGACGAAATAAGTCAACTAGAGATAGGAACCATGTATTGGATTATGACCGGTCAGCATAATTGTTTTGTGTACTTGATTCGCCAACACATGCAGGATATTATGACTAAAGATACTATATTGCCATATGGGAGGTTAATCACTAGAATTCTTCATGCCTATGACATTTGCATTCCACCCGATGAAGAATCTATTCAAAATGATCGATATAACATAATAAATAAAAACCTGCTGAAAAAACTTAGGTGCACTTTTAGCAATGGCATATGGGTTAGGCAGCCTAGAAGGACGGATCCAATTCCTCCACCAATAGAACAACCCGAAACACCAATTCTTATGGGAAATGAATCTCCTCCTCCTAGTCCCTTTGGCGAAGCACCTTCAGCTCCTGTTTCCTCCTCTGAAGATATCATTATGACGGAGCTATCTTAGATCAAATCACAGCAAGAACAAATTCAGAATCAACAAGTTGAAATTTTGAAGACACTTCGACAGATGAATGAAAAAATAGATATCATGTATCAGCACTGTGGATTACCTCCTAAGGATTAAATTGATGTATCTTTTTATTCTGTTCTGTTTGCTTTTAAAAACAAGTTCAAGTTTGTCATCGATTGAACGATAACTGATCTTTCCTTTTAGATAACTACTATCTTAATCTGCATAGATGATGATGTCTTTTGGATAAACTATTTCTGGCAAATTTGAATGATGAACTTTGATAAATGCTAAACCTTTTTTTATGATCATCAATTAGCTGGCTTATCTCTTTTTGTTGATGACAAAGGGGGAGAAGTGATGACTTACACCAGAATGATAGCATGACTAATATGAATTACAAAAACTTATGTGATATGAATGTCTTATATGACTTGCAAATCCTTGAAAATATCACAAGATTGATATCATGAAATTTATATTGAAAATCTTTATCTTCTGTGTGATATGAATGTCTTATATGACTTGCAAATCCTTGAAAATATCACAAGATTGATATCATGAAATTTATATTGAAAATCTTTATCTTTTGTCGTAGCAAAATTCGTCTCGTATCATTTAACTTATGATTTTCATCGAAGTTTCGTACTTACTATTGTTTAATGAGGATAACGATAAGTTCTACGATTAGAACTTATCGGGTTATGCTTGAATCCAATGGGATGGAATTCAAGTATTTTTTATCTTCTCATAATATGGCATATAGATAGGGGGAGTTATGTTTAACTCCGTCATCAATTGATTGTCATCATCAAAAAGGGGGAGATTGTTGAATCTCGGATTTTGATGATATAATCAATTGGTGGGTTAATTGATCTAATCCATATTATTGAGTTAAGTGTGTAGGATTAACTATGATAACCAGAAAACATAAAGCAAGGATACCGGAGTCGAGCTCGATGGACGTTTAAGAGACCGAAGAATCATCAGAGATGCTGCCGGAACCATCCGAGAAGAAATCGGGAACGTGTCGGAAGTTTGCCGAAGAAATCGTCGGAGGCTCGCGGAGATCGCCAAGAAGGCTCGGCTACTCGTTAAAGTCATCACAAAGATTGGGAGCTTGCAGGGAGTCCGTCGGAAGAAGTTCGTCGGAAAGCTCGCCGGAACAAGACTCGACGTTCGCGGTTAAAAAACTTGCTTAGGATGTTTTTTTTGTGTTATGTAGTTCACCTGTAATTAGGATTAGGATTAAGAGATAATCCTATATCCTGGTTAGGGGCCAACTAGGCCTAGAGTCAGATTTGGTTTGGGCTAAAATTAAGCCAAACAAATGAATTGGAGAGCCAAGCGGTGGCACCGCCTGGCTGGGCGGTGACACCTCCTTGGCTGGGCGGTTGCACCGTCCAGCACCCGAGCGCTGGGCGGTGGCACCGCCTGGCTGGGCGGTGGAATCTCCAGCACCGGGAACCCTAAGAGAATTCAAATTTTGGAGCCCAAAATTTGAATCCTCTTGAGGCCTATAAATACCCCTCAAATCTCAACTGAGGTTACAACTTTTGTGAAGCATTTTGATTGAGAGAAAAGTCTTAGAAAGTCTTAGCAAGTCTTGTTTTCAATTTGCTAGAGAGTTCTCCTCCTTTTTTTTTATTGAAAATTTGTAAGAGGTTGAGCTGCTTGTAAAAGGTTGTAAGAGGGGTGTTTACCCTTCCATTTCAAGAGACTTGCTAGTGGAAGGTGGGAGCCTCATCGAAGAGGGGCCTCGCAAGTGGAGTAGGTCATTTGACCGAACCACTCTAAAAATCGGTGTAATCTCTGGTTTGCATTTTATTATTGTCATTTACATTACTGCAAATCTTCTTACTGCTTTAGTTCCTTATTACTCTTGCTGCGCAACTTTAAGAATACGCCTTCAAGTTAAACTTTTCAAGTTTCGTTCTTAACGTATGAAAGATTTTGTTAAAATCGAAGTTTTAATCCGCTGCACTAATTCACCCCCCCCTCTTAGTGCCGCTCCGATCCTAACAGCTGCATCAGATGCAGCAAAGGAGGGAGTCTGGTTGAAGAAGTTCATCACAGATTTAGGAATCATGCTAGGTAGCGAGGAGCTGATCTCCTTATATTGCTACAACAATAGGGTGATTGCTCAAGCGAAGGAACCTAGGTCTCATCAAAAATCTAAGCATGTTCTGAGGAGGTTCCACCTTATCAAAGAGATCGTAACCCGAGGAGATGTAGTAGTGGAAAGAGTTCCATCCGAAGATAACATTGCAGATCCATTGACAAAGCCGTTGTCTCAGATTGTCTTTGAGCATCATAGAGGTCTGATAGGGATCAGACACATAGGTGATTGGCTTTAGGTCAAGTGGGAGATTGCTAGTCATAGATGCCCAGCAAGCCAATCACGTGAGTGATGACACGTATGACTTGATACAGAATCTTTTTGCTTATTATATTTTGGCATATATCACTTTATAACTATTGCATATATGTATATATATATATTGTGATGTCCTTGGATTTGTGCAATGGGAATCTGATCGTGATGAGATCACGATAATGAGATCGATTCACCTTTAAACACAGATCCTAAATAATCCTGGTCATAGGTTACTCAAGAGGGACATCATGATAACTGGACAGACTGGTGTGCTATATACCCGTCCATATGATGGATGCAGTGGGTCTCATAGCTGCTCATGTAGGGACAATAGGGATACAGTACAGATGCTCATTGGAGAATGAGTTCACTGATTGATCCGCTTACGGAATGCTGGATGGTTGATGATGCCTTATTGTTATACAGCAATTCCGTAATCCTAGTGGTGTATCTGGTCCTTAGACTTGAGACACCAAGGATGTCCTATATGAGTGCTCCACTCTTTGATACCAGACTTATAGGTTTAGTTGTCCCAAATCTAGTACAGCTGGTCATTGGGAGTGGTAGTCGACCTTACGAGAGCTATTGAGTGTCGATAGAGGATCATCCACTCTCGGCGTCATGAGAGGAATATCCCATGTGTTCTTGCTCAGACAAATCCTAGGCAGGGTCATTCGGGTTGAGAGAAAAAGAGTTCTACGGGAGAATCCGATTAGAGCGAGACTCGAGTAGAAACCGTATGGGTCTGACAGCACCATGCTCGATATACGGTCTCTGGGATATTAGATGGATGAGTGACTATAAGTACAAGGTAACTAAGGACAAACAGGTTTAATGGATTGGATTCCCCTGTATCGTCTGGGGACTATGGCATAGTGGCCTGGTACGTTCGTAGTCGATGAGTCGAGTGAATTATTACAGAGATAATAATTCACTAAGTTAGAAGGAGTTCTGATAGGTATGACTCACGGCCAGCTCGATATTGGGCTTAGAGGGTCACACACATATGGTAGGCATTGCGATGAGTAGAGGTTCGGATATGAGATATCTGACATAGCCCTTGTCTTATTGGATGCAAATCCAATACCCATTAGGGGAGGACCCATTAGGGTTTGATAGGGGACCTCTATAAATAGGAAGGACTCAGAGCCTCAAAGGTTAGAGCCTTTGCTTGCCTCTCCTATTCTCCTTCCCCTCTCCACCTCAGAGCAGGCTTGGAGTTTTGAGGAGCGTCATCGTAGCCCTGCTGTGTAGATCACCGCTAG
Source organism: Musa acuminata AAA Group (assembly GCF_036884655.1). Taxonomy (NCBI): domain Eukaryota; kingdom Viridiplantae; phylum Streptophyta; class Magnoliopsida; order Zingiberales; family Musaceae; genus Musa; species Musa acuminata. Next base: position 11,948,177 of record NC_088358.1, on the reverse strand, counting down.
AAAGGAGGACCCTTGACCTCCTTCACCCTCTCCTAAGGATCTGCAAGGAAACATGGATATACGATCTCCCCAGGTAACATACTCTATTCTATATACAGTTTTTTTTAATTTTCGTGGATTTTGCGCACAAATCTTCGCACGACGATGAACATCTCTTTGGGAATCGGGGATTTTGTTTTATTATTTTTATGCTGCGCATGTGATGTCGCCCCCAATATTTCCCAACAAACTGCACATTTCTTACCAATCAATATGACTTATTCTATTGATAGGCTTGCAGATTTGTATGTTGATGAAATAGTAAGACTTCATGGTGCCCCGAAAGAGATCATCTCGGATAGAGACTCCAGATTTCTTTCTAGATTGTGGAGGAGATTACAAGATTCTATGGGCACTAAAGTAAAGTTTAGCACTACATATCACCCTCAGACTGATGGTTAATCTGAAAGAATAATTCAAGTCCTTGAAGATTTTCTTAGAGCCTATGTTATGGATTGGAAAGGTGAATGGGATAAAGATATTTCTCTTATTGAGTTCACTTACAATAATAGTTACCATTCAAGCATTCAGATGGCTCTTTATGAAGCATTGTATGGGCGAAAGTGCAGAACGCCTATATGTGGGGAGGAAGTTGGTGATAGAAAGTTGTTAGCACCAAATAAAGTACAAGAAACTACTAAAAAGATTCAGGTTATCATAAAAAGGCTAAAGGCTACTCAGAGTCGGCAAAAGAACTATGTTGACAACAGAAGATGAGATATCAATCTCCAAGTAGGGGATTTTATATTCCTAAAGGTCTCCAATTCCAAAGGCGTTGTAAGATTTAGAAAAAAAGGAAAGTTAAACCTAAGGTTCATTGGACCTTTTGAGATCCTTGAAAGAATTAGCTCTGTCACTTATAAGATTGTCTTGCCACTATCAATGTATCATATCCATAATATATTTCATGTGTTAATGCTCAAAAAGTATATACCTGATCCCTCTCATGTCATTGAGTATGAGCTGATTGTGATTGAAAAAGACTTATTTTACAAGGAAGAGCCCATTCAGATTATTGATAAAAAGGAGAAGATCTTAAGAAATAGAATTATTACTCTGGTTAAAGTAATTTAGAAGCATCATCTTACAAATGAAATAAAGAAAGCTTATCCTCATCTTTTCGTCAAAAGAGGTATGACAAATTTAGAGGACTAAATTTTTTTTTAAGGAGGGGAGAGTGTAACATCCCTCATTTTTATTAAAATTTATAAGGACTTATTTGTAAATATAAGGATTTTTTTTTAATAATTCTTTAGCACTAAATATTTTTTTATATATACTAAAAGTATTGTGAGGGACTAAAATGTGAATCTCATTAATTGGAGGTGATTTGTAAAAGTTTCACACTAAGAAAAATAAAATAAAAGGGAGGACTTGTGGCATTAGCATGGATGAGCCACTTGTATTTATTCTAAAGATGACACTTAAACCTCCATGCATGCTTGCCATCTCACAATTTTAGCATGAGCCAAACCTAAGTAATTTAAGACACAATTAAGGGAAACTTTGCAGCCAACGTAACTCGAGAAAAGGAGAAGGAATTAAGGAGAAGAGAAAGAGAAAGAATTGAAGAAGAAGTTTTATCTTGGCTTAAGGCTTTGCATCAATTCCCCCACATTTAGAAATCAAAATTTTTTAAGGCAAGTGTTCTAACCCATCCTAGAGATAAATTTTGATCCTTGTTTTCACCTTAATTTTGAGAAAATTGGAAGATTGTGGCTGCATGTAAGATATCTATGTCGTTTATACATCAAATGTTAAATCTGGAATTTTTCAGATTTTGACCTTTCAGTACTCGTGTGGCCATAACTTTTTGCACCAAATTCAGATTGAGGAAAAACCTCTTCCATATGAAAGGAGACTTATATAGCTTTCATTTGATATAAAAAATTGAAAGATTTGGAGTAAAATTTATCTATCTAAACATATGAAATATACGACCTTATGTATTCGGTAAAACAGATACTATAGCTTCTGACTTTCTGTTACTAAATTGCTCATAACTCTCTAGTGAAAATTCTGAATTATGCAAAACTTGTTCTTTGGAAACTAGATTCATATATCTTTCTTTTGATACCTAATTTAGAAATTTTGAAATATGTTTGCCTTCTGAAATATATGTTTAAATTGATTCTATCAATTCTACAAAATAGAGATGATCAATTCTGACCTTCTTTTACTAAATTACTCATAACTCTCTAGTGAAAATTATGAATTATACAAAACATAGTTCTTAGAAAACTAGATTCACATATCTTTCTTTTGACACTTATTTGGAAATTTTGAAGTACGTTTGCCTTCTGAAAAATCTATTTAAATTGATTCTATCAATTCTGCCAAATAGAGATGATCAATTATGACCTTCCGTTACTCTATTCATTGTAACTTCCTGTAAGGAACTCCAAAAAAAAAAAATACAAATCTAATTTAATCTGAAAATAGATTGATACAGCTTTCTAATGCTACCTATTTTTTGTGAATTAGAGTATACTTGGTCACTCAAATAAATCACAAAATGTACAATTCGAATTCTACCAAAATTGAAAACTTTATTGAGTTTTGCCTATTCAAGTTTCATTCTATTGGAAATTTCATTTATGCTAAATTCTTCTAAAATTGACCTTTATATTTGTCCTTTGAAATTCTTGTATTGTTCAACCTGAAATTGTTGTATGTCTGAAATTTATTATGTAATACTTTGTTTGCATTTACTTGTTTGATAAAGGCACATGCATATCTCCATTGTTTCGCTTGTGCTTCCGATATGTTCCAATGTTATTGTTCATACTACCCTTTTGTACTCTGGTGTCTTGTGGGATATTATGAACCTTTACCAGAAATGGTAAAGGGAGTTATGCATAGAGCCCGCGATGCTCTGCCGGCCCCAATTGACTTCACTCAGACTTAGGTGGATGGAGCTCCCAAACGTGGGAGACTTATGCTTGGTGGTCATCTTGAAATGGATGAATCACATTATGTATATTGTCCCACATTGCCCTCTATGCTTTTGATATGATATTCAAAGCTTTGCTTATAAGTTTATATTTATGGTTTGGATAAAAATGGAATGTATGCTACATAAAAAATGATATATAAGCTTGTATTTATTATTCGGTTCACTTGTTATACTTTGAAGTATTTCGTATATCATTGTTAAGCTCCCAAACACTCTTACGCCTTTGATATATACCTAAATGCTTCATGTGCCATTTGATACATGCCTAAATGCTTCTTTTACTAATAAAATGCTCCAATTTCCTTTCTCCTATTGTTATGTCTAACGCCTATTTTCGAATGAGGTAACCCTTTGTGATTTTTATATCATATGAGATGATTTCAAATAAACACTGGTATTTCTGCTTTTGTTATCTTGATACTAAGCCTACTTGAACTTCTCCTATTGCCATGGATATGTTAGTCACTTCCTTAGCTCTTTATGCTCACCCCGATGCTATATAAATTTTTCGGGGTAGCTTGTCACGCACTGAAAAGCTAGAATTAGGTTGAAGCAGTGAAAGGCTAGAAGATTTTTGGGCTAATCTTTGTTGGTTGATAGGTTTTTGTTGTATAGTATACTTTATTTCTGATGTAATGTTAAGGATATGTTGATACTTATGTATTGTAAAAGTTTAAAGGACCGCTCATATTTATGGAATGATAAGTTTAAGTTATATAAGGATAAGAACTCATGGTAAATAATTATCTTTTTATGATTGTATATATTTCTACGATTATAGATTTGTGTTGTGATTGATGTTTAGTTGAGTTGCCTTTGGATTTTATGAATCTCTAAGTGAAGTGGAGTATGATTTATGTAACGTACAGGTTTATGAATTGTGAATATTGATTTGAATGGTTCTTAGTATCCTCAAATTGTTAGATTATATCCTCAAATTGTTAGATTGGATCCTGGATTGAATTGACGATGAATTATAATATTATTAATTTTAGACAGGGTCACACCTCTTGAATGCGATAATTCGGGGGACGTGACAGTAGTGCTACCACTGATTGCATCACAACAGCAGCACCGAATACGGTAGTGATTAATGCCCTAGTCTTGACACCAAAAATAGGAGTTGATATTACAAATTTACAGTTTTATGCAATGGCCACCGATAACTTAGTAAAAGCACAAATCGAAGAATTGAAAATCAGAATGGAGAATTGATTGCAAGAAACACTTAATAATTTCAAAAAGAGCCTACTAGAGAGCATCAGTAAATTTCAACAAGATGGGAGCTCAAGTTCTATGTTGCATAGATCTAGAAATATAGGAAAATGACCCCAAGATTGTGACACAAACTACTCACACATGAAGTGAAATTTCCAGGATGGGAAGATGGAGATCCGACCAATTGGATCTCTAGGGCAGAAATTTTTTTCCATTTTCACAAAACTACAGAAGAATCCAAGGAAGAAATAGCCTCAATCAAACTAGAGGGAGATGAAATCCAGTGGTATGATTGGTATGAAACTTAACACGGAGTCTCCTTGTGGGAACAATTTAAGAGAAGACTTATTATTCGCTTTGGACCATCTAAATACGAGAATGTCGATGTGTAGCTCGTCAAAATTCATCAGACTTCTACAGTGTTAGAATATTAGAGTAGGTTTGAAAGATTATCAAATCAAGCTGAAGATTGGTCAGAACGATAACTTCTGGATACATTTATTGAAGGGCTTAATTTGAAGATTTGGTGTGAAGTTAAGGCTCGTCAACCCCGCACCATGATAGCTGTGATTTCATTTACATGCTTGCATGAGGAAAAGATTAATAGGGAAAATCATAGAAACATAAGTGACAACAACCAGATAATCAGCAAGCTACCCACCCATCTATTCCCAACCAAAGCCCTGACACCCGAAGACTAACCCAAGAAAAACTGAAGGAAAGATCAACAAAGGGTTTGTACTATAATGAAAAGTGGAGTATCGAGCACCGATGTAAACAAGGGCTGTTAGGATCGGAGCGGCACTAAGAGGGGGGGGGGGGTGAATTAGTGCAGCGGATTAAAATTTCGATTTTAGAAAAATCTTTCGTACGATAAGAACGGAACTTGAAAATTTGAACTTGAAAGCGTATTCTTAAAGTTGCGCAGCAAGGGTAATAAGGAACTAAAGCAGTAAGAAGATTTGCAGTAATGTAAATGACAATAATAAAATGCAAACCAGAGATTACGTCAATTTTAGAGTGGTTCGGTCAAATGACCTACTCCACTTGCGATGCCCCTCTTCGATGAGGCTCCCACCTTCCACTAGCAAATCTCTTGAAATGGAAGGGTAAACACCCCTCTTACAACCCTTTACAAGCAGTTCAACCTCTTATAAATTTTCAATAAGAAAGAAGGAGGAGAACTCTCTAGCAAATTGAAAACAAGACTTGCTAAGACTTTCTAAGACTTTTTTCTCAATCAAAATGCTTCTCAAAAGTTATAATCTCAGCTGAGATTTGAGGGGTATTTATAGGCCTCAAGAGGATTCAAATTTGGGCTCCAAAATTTGAATTCTCTTAGGGTTCCCGGTGCTGGAGGTGCCACCGCCCAGCCAAGCGGTGCCACCGCCCAACGCTCGGGTGCTGGACGGTGCAACCGCCCAGCCAAGGAGGTGTCACCGCCCAGCCAGGCGGTGCCACCGCCTGGCTCTCCGATTCATTGGTTTGGCTTAATTTTAGCCCAAACCAAATCTGACTTTGGGCCTAGTTGGCCCCTAACCAGGATATAGGATTATCTCTTAATCCTAATCCTAATTACAAGTGAACTACATAACACAAAAACATCCTAAGCAAGTTTTCAACCGCGAACGTCGAGTCTTGTTCCGACGAGCTTTCCGACAAATTCCTTCCAACGGACTCCCTGCAAGCTCCCAATCTTTGTGATGACTTTAACGAGTAGCCGAGCCTTCTCGGTGATCTCCGCGAGCCTCCGACGATTTCTTCGGGGAACTTCCGACACGTTCCCGATTTCTTCTCGGTTAGTTCCGGCAGCATCTCCGATGATTCTTCGGTCTCTTATACGTCCATCGAGCTCGACTCCGGTATCCTTGCTTTATGTTTTCTGGTTATCGTAGTTAATCCTGCACACTTAACTCAATAATATGGATTAGATCAATTAACCCACCAATTGATTATATCATCAAAATCCGAGATTCAACAATCTCCCCCTTTTTGATGATGACAATCAATTGATGACGGAGTTAAACATAACTCCCCCTATCTATATGCCATATTATGAGAAGATAAAAAACACTTGAATTCCATCCCATTGGATTCAAGCATAACCCGATAAGTTCTAATCGTAGAGCTTATCGTTATCCTCATTAAACAATAGTAAGTACGAAACTTCGATGAAAATCATAAGTTAAATGATAAGGGACGAATTTTGCTACGACAGAAGATAAATATTTTCAATATAAATTTCATGATACCAATCTTGTGATATTTTCAAGGATTTGCAAGGCATATAAGACATTCATATCACACAAGTTTTTGTAATTCATATAAGTCATGCTATGGTTATGGTGTAAGTCATCACTTAGTCATCACTTCTCCCCCTTTGTCATCAACAAAAAGAGACAAGCCAGCTAATTGATGATCATAGAAAAAGGTTTAGCATTTAACAAAGTTCATCATTCAAATTTGCCAGAAATAGTTTATCCAAAAGACATCATCATTTATGCAGATTAAAACAGTAGTTATCTAAAAGGAAAGATCAGTTATCGTTCAATCGATGACAAACTTGAACTTGTTGTTAAAAGCAAACAGAACAGAATAAAAAGATACATCAATTTAATCCTTAGGAGGTAATCCACAGTGCTGATACATGATATCTATTTTTTCATTCATCTGTCGTAGTGTCTTCAAAATTTTAACTTGTTGATTCTGAATTTGTTCTTGCTATGATTTGATCTGAGATAGCTCCGCCATAATGATATCTTTAGAGGAGGAAACAGGAGCTGAAGGTACTGCGCCAAAGGGACTAGGAGGAGGAGATTCATTTCCCATAAGAATTGGTGTTTCGGGTTGTTCTATTGGTGGAGGAATTGGATCCGTTCTTCTAGGTTGCCTAACCCATATGCCATTGCTAAAAGTGCACCTAAGTCTTTTCAGTAGGTTTTTATTTATTATGTTATATCGATCATTTTGAATAGATTCTTCATCGGGTGGAATGCAAATGTCATAGGCATGAAGAATTCTAGTGATTAACCTCCCATATGGCAATATAGTATCTTTAGTCATAATATCCTGCATGTGTTGGCGAATTAAGTACCCAAAACAATTATGCTGACCGGTCATAATCCAATACATGGTTCCTATTTCTATTTGACTTATTTCGTCAAGATGAAATTGTTTGGGGAATATGATGCTTGTGATAATGTGATGAAGAATTTTAGAGTTGAAAGGCAGTAAGTGTTCACAGCTCTTGGGTAGGAAGTCAAGGTTTGGATTTGCAAAAATTATTTTCACGGCTTCGGTATAGGTTGCTCCTATTGTTTTGACGTCCCATTTACCTTTAAAATAGCATCCCCTATCTTTTTCAGTTATGCCAATTAGCTCACAAATGGTGCTGTCAAATATTCTAATGGGTGTTCCTAGAATGTAAGTGCTTAGGCTATCATTGTCCTCATATAGGTTGGCATAGAACAATCTCACTAACCGTGGATAGATTGGTTCCTCTATTTGTAGTAGAGGTAGAACATCTAGGTGTGCAAACCACCTAATGGGATCTAAGTCCTCTAGTTCATCCACATCAACGTATTTTCCCTTATGGACACATCGTGTTTCAAATTTTGGAAAGCTAAGGGCTACCTCTTTTGATCTAAAAAGGTCATGGTTATATGAATCTCCTTCAATCCTTATTCCTTTTGATCTCTTAGGAGCCATTTTCTAGACAAGATGATGATGAAATTGTGAAAAATAAGTAAGAGAAAGAGAAAAGAAAAGAGGGATTTCAAGTGTTACCTTATGGAGATTATGTTGAGAGATGGAAAGCTTGGACCACCAAAAATCCTTCTCCAATGTTTCTAAGAGTTAGAATGAGGGTTAGAGGGAATGGGAGAGGGTTTTTGAGAGGTTTTTCTTTGGGTTGGGGGCGGTGTCACCGCCGGCCCTAACCCCTCGGGTTAAAAGGGTTACTCAGTCGGTGTCACCGCCAAACCGGTCGGTGTCACCGCCGGATCTGGCGGTGCCACCGCTGGCATCACGCGGAGGAAAGAAAAAAAATTTTTCTTCCTTCCTTTTGTTTAGCTTCTTCCCTCAAGATCATAAGTTATACTTTAATGGATCATTTTGAATTGAAGAAGAAGGAAGAATTCAAATTCATAAACGAAGGGAAAAGAACGAGTCCTTTTTGTGAAGTTCATTTTAGGGACAATTTAGCATGCCTAATTCCCTTCGGATAAATTCAAATTGGTCTTCATTCAAAGCTTTTGTAAATATATCTGCTAATTGATGCTTTGTGTCAATGAATTCTAGAACAACATCATTGTTAAGGACATGATCGCGTATGAAATGATGCCTAACGTCGATGTGCTTAGTTCTAGAGTGCTGAATTGGATTTTTAGTAAGGCATATGGCACTAGTATTATCGCATTTTATGGGAATATTTTCAAAGTGAATTCCATAGTCTTCTAATGTATTTTTCATCCAAATTACTTGTGCACAACATGCACTTGCAGCAATGTATTCGGCTTCCACCGTAGATAGTGCAACTGAATTTTGTTTCTTGGAAGTCCAAGAAACAAGTGCATGTCCTAAAAATTAGCATGTTCCGGATGTACTTTTTCTATCTATCCTGCATCCGCCAAAATCGGCATCTGCATAAGCTATTAGATCAAATTTTTCAGATTTTGGATACCACAATCCTAAATTTGGAGTTCCTTTAAGATACCTAAATATTCTTTTAACACTCTTAAGATGAGATAATTTAGGATTAGATTGAAACCTAGCGCAAAGTCCTACACTAAACATAATATCCGGTCTAGTCGCGGTGAGGTAGAGTAGACTACCTATCATTCCCCTATATATTTTTTGATCGAAACTTTCACCATTTTTATCCATATCTAACTTAGTCGCAGTACTTATAGGGGTGTTTATTGCTTTTGAATTATCCATGTTAAATCGTTTTAACAATTCTAATATATATTTAGATTGGTTAAGAAATATACCATCACTAAGTTGTTTGATTTGTAATCCCAAAAAGAAAGTTAATTCACCCATTAAACTCATTTCAAATTCAAGACTCATACATTTGGCAAATGATTCACATAGTGATTCATCCGAAGAGCCAAAAATAATATCGTCAACATAAATTTGCACAATAAGAAAATTATTTTCAAAATATTTAATAAACAATGTAGTATTAACCTTGCCTTTAGTAAAATTATTTAAAATAAGAAACGAACTAAGCCTTTCATACCAAGCTTTAGGAGCTTGTTTCAAGCCATAGAGGGCCTTAGTCAATTTGAATACATGATTAGGAAGAAGAGAATTTTCAAATCCGGGAGGTTGTTCGACATATACTTCTTCGGAAATAAAACCATTCAAGAAAGCACTTTTAACATCCATTTGAAATAGTTTAAAATTATTACTACTAGCATAGGCAAGGAGCATCCTTATGGCTTCTAATCGAGCCACGGGAGCGAATGTTTCTTTGTAATCGATACCTTCTTCTTGGTTGAAACCTTTGGCCACTAATCTAGCCTTGTTTCTAACCACGATACCATTTTCGTCTTGCTTGTTTCTAAAGACCCACTTAGTACCTATGACTAAGTGGTCACTTGGTCTAGGAACAAGCTTCCATACCTCATTCCTCTCAAATTGGTTCAATTCTTCTTGCATTGCAATGACCCAAAAATCATCTTTTAAGGCTTCGTCAATGCATTTAGGTTCAATTTGAGAAAGGAAAGCGGCGTTAGCACAGAAATTTTTGAAAGAAGAACGAGTTTGAACCCCTTTTGATGTATCTCCTATAATTTGCTCTTTTGGATGAGCATCTACATCCTTCCATTCTTTTGGTAAAGAAATTTCGGAAGAAGATGCATTCAAATGGCTATTTTGAGGAGAGGGTTCATTTAAATTCAAATTATCAAAACCAAGATCATCATCAAAATCATTTTTCTTTAAATCAGAAATTTCATTAAAAACTACATGAATAGACTCTTCTATTACTAAGGTTCTTTTATTAAAAATCCGTAAAGCCTTAGAAACGGAAGAGTAGCCAAGAAAGATGCCTTCATCGGATTTAGCATCAAATTTACCTAAGGCATCCTTTTCATTTAAAATAAAGCATTTACAACCGAAAACTTTAAAATAAGAAATATTTGGTTTTTTGTTATTCCATAATTCATAGGGAGTTTTTGATAGAGATGGTCTTATTAGAACCCTATTCATGATGTAGCAAGCCGTATTTACGGCTTCGGCCCAAAAATATTTGGGTAAACTATGTTCATTTAACATAGTTCTTGCCATTTCTTGTAGGTTTCTATTTTTTCTTTCAACTACACCATTTTGTTGAGGATTTCTTGGAGTTGAGAAGTTGTGATTGTATCCATTAACTTCGCAAAAATTTTGAAAGTCATGGTTTTGAAATTCACCACCGTGATCACTCCGAATTGATGAAATCATGAAGCCTTTTTCGTTTTGAGTGAGTTTACAAAATTTAGAGAAACACTTGAAGCAATCACTTTTGTGAGCTAAGAAATAGGTCCAAGTGTATCTAGAGTAGTCATCCACAATCACAAAAGCATATTTGCTTCCACCTAGACTTGTTGTATCAACTGGTCCAAATAAGTCCAAATGGATCAATTGTAATGGTCTAGTGGTGCTAATTTGATTTTTTGGTTTGAAGCTTGTTTTTATTTGTTTGCCTAGTTGACATGCATCGCATACTTTGTCCTTAATAAACTTTATATTTGGAATTCCTCGTACTAATTCTTGAGATGAGATCTTAGATATTGTTTTCATGCTTGCATGACCTAATCTCCTATGCCAAAGCCAAGCATCATCATTTACGGCGGAGAAACACATTTCATTACTTAGTTCATCAAGATTGATGGTATAGACATTATTTTGTTTTAAAGCAATCATAGTCATGTTATGATTTGGTTTTTCAATAATGCACATATTTGATTCAAATCTAATGATGTAACCTTTATCGCATAGTTGACTAATACTCAAGAGATTATGTTTCAATCCATCAACTAGTAAGACATCATCAATGGAAAAATTAAATTTGTTACCAATAGTTCCCTTGCCAATGATTTTGCCTTTGTTGTTGTCTCCGAAGGTAACGTACCCTTCTTCTTTGCTAGTGAGCATAGAGAAATGAGATGGATCTCCAGTCATATGTCTTGAGCATCCACTATCGAGATACCATCTATTGCTCCTAGCTTGTGGGTTTGTCTACAAAAGAGGATGATTTTTAGGTACCCATTTGAATTTGGGTGCCTCAAAAATTGACCCACTAACTTTGTTATTTATTATTGAATTCTTTATAGTTCCTTTAGGAACCCATATTAATTTTTGTGAACGAATTTTCCTAAATGGGCATTTGTAAGCAATATGTCCGGATTTGCAACAAAAGTTGCATTTCATATAAGAGGAAACATGTAATGTAGGTCCTTTTATGAAAGTGGTAGGACTTTGATGTAATCCTTTTACAAATCCAATTCCATTTCTATTTGCGATGTGACCCTTGTGTGCAAGGATCATATCTAATCCTTTGCTACCAACCTTAAACTTATTTAAGGTTTCCTTAAGAAGCAAATTTTCATTTTTTATTGCTTCTAAGTGCTCACACTTAGAGCATGGAGGAGTTTGAAGACTATCAAACTTATCTTGTAGCAAAGCATGCTCTTTCTTTAAGATACTTAACTTCTTGCTAACAGTTCTACATTCATCAAATAATTCATGAAAAGCGATAGATAGTTCTTCAAAAGATAAATCTTCATTAAATAAATCACATACCTCTTCTCCTAACGCCATTAGCGCGTAATGAGTAACTTGCTCGATGTTGGACTCCTCTTCTTCGGATGCGCTTGAATCATCCCACGTTGCCTTGAACGCCTTCTTCTTTGATGTTCTCTTTTTGGCTTGAGGACAATCGTTCTTATAGTATCCCGGTTTTTTGCATTCATAGCAAATCACTTGGTCCTTCTTTTGTTCAAATTTATTTTTTGTATTATTTTTAAATTTATTCTTTCTTAAATATTTTTTAAAATTTTGAGTCAAAAGTGCAATGTCATTGTCACTGTCCTCATCACTTGATGTTCCTTTCAAGTGGTCTTCTTGTGATTTGAGTGCCATATCTTTCCTGTTCTTTGGAAGGGGGTTCTCGAGCTCGTCGTGAGCTTGACATGTCATTTCATAGGTCATTAGAGACCCAATGAGTTCTTCAAGAGGGAATGCTTTAAGGTCTTTGGCCTCTTGAATGGCCGTAACTTTTGGATCCCAACTTTTAGGGAGGGATCTTAAGATTTTAGTTACTAGTTCAAAGTTAGTAAAATCTTTACCAAGAGCTTTGAGTCCATTGATGACATCCGTAAACCGGGTGTACATGTCTCCGATGGACTCACTTGGTTTCATTCGGAAAAGTTCATAAGAGTGCACAAGGATGTTGATTTTGGACTCTTTCACTCGGCTAGTGCCTTCATGAGTGACCTCAAGAGTTCTCCAAATATCAAAAGCCAAATCACACATTGAAACACGATTAAATTCGTTTTTGTCTAATGCACAAAACAAGGCATTCATAGCCTTTGCATTTAAAGCAAAAACCTTCTTCTCCGATTCATTCCATTCGCTCATCGGAAGAGAAGATTTTTGAAATCCATTCTCGACAATAGACCAAAGCTCAAAGTCCATAGAAATGAGGAAGATCCTCATGCGAGTCTTCCAATATGTGTAATCCGACCCATTAAACAAAGGTGGTCGTGCAATAGAATGGCCCTCTTGCATGCCGGAGTAAGCCATATCTCTTAGGTATTAAACCAAATATGAGAGATAACCTCGCTCTGATACCACTTGTTAGGATCGGAGCGGCACTAAGAGGGGGGGGGGGTGAATTAGTGCAGCGGATTAAAATTTCGATTTTAGAAAAATCTTTCGTACGATAAGAACGGAACTTGAAAATTTTAACTTGAAAGCGTATTCTTAAAGTTGCGCAGCAAGGATAATAAGGAACTAAAGCAGTAAGAAGATTTACAGTAATGTAAATGAAAATAATAAAATGCAAACCAGAGATTACGCCGATTTTAGAGTGGTTCGGTCAAATGACCTACTCCACTTGCGATGCCCCTCTTCGATGAGGCTTCCACCTTCCACTAGCAAATCTCTTGAAATGGAAGGGTAAACACCCCTCTTACAACCCTTTACAAGCAGTTCAACCTCTTACAAATTTTCAATAAGAAAGAAGGAGGAGAACTCTCTAGCAAATTGAAAACAAGACTTGCTAAGACTTTCTAAGACTTTTCTCTCAATCAAAATGCTTCTCAAAAGTTGTAATCTCAGTTGAGATTTGAGGGGTATTTATAGGCCTCAAGAGGATTCAAATTTAGGCTCCAAAATTTGAATTCTCTTAGGGTTCCCGGTGCTGGAGGTGCCACCGCCCAGCCAAGCGGTGCCACCGCCTAGCGCTCGGGTGCTGGACGGTGCAACCGCCCAGCGCTCGGGTGCTGGACGGTGCAACCGCCCAGCCAAGGAGGTGTCACCGCCCAACTCTCGGGTGCTGGGCGGTTCCATCGCCCAGCCAGGCGGTGCCATCGCTTGGCTCTCCGATTCATTGGTTTGGCTTAATTTTAGCCCAAACCAAATCTGACTTTGGGCCCAATTGGCCCCTAACCAGGATATAGGATTATCTCTTAATCCTAATCCTAATTACAAGTGAACTACATAACACAAAAACATCCTAAGCAAGTTTTCAACCGCGAACGTCGAGTCTTGTTCCGGCGAGCTTTCCGACGAATTCCTTCCGACGGACTCCCTGCAAGCTCCCAATCTTTGTGATGACTTTAACGAGTAGCCGAGCCTTCTCGGTGATCTCCGCGAGCCTCCGACGATTTCTTCGGGGAACTTCCGACACGTTCCCGATTTCTTCTCGGTTGGTTCCGGTAGCATCTCCGATGATTCTTCGGTCTCTTAAACGTCCATCGAGCTCGACTCCGGTATCCTTGCTTTATGTTTTCTGGTTATCGTAGTTAATCCTGCACACTTAACTCAATAATATGGATTAGATCAATTAACCCACCAATTGATTATATCATCAAAATCCGAGATTCAACAAGGGCAACTTCTGATGATTGAGCCAATTGGAGAGGAACCAGAAGCATAAGAGTTGGACTCTAATCGTGAAGGTGTGGAAACTGATGATGATATTGAAGCCATTACACATATAGTGCATGCATTGGATGGCTACGCTAACCCACAAATTATGAAAATCGGAGGAACTTTGAAGCATCAGCCTGTCATTGTTTTGATTGGTACAGGTAGCACTAATAATTTTTTGGACAAGGAGGTTACAACCCGATTAGCTTACAACATTGAAGGTTGTGATAGATTCGAAGTAAATATCGCTGATAGATGGATTTTAACTTAGATAGCAAATGTTCAAAGATAAAATTGATTATATAAGGCCAGGAGTTTCTTACAATGATTACTACACTGAAAGACAGACCTATTGCTTACACTATCAAAAAGTGGAGACCATGCTTACTTGATCAACGGGTTGTGATGCGTTGCAGATAGCCTATGGCTGAAGTGCTGAAAGAGAAGCTCCTCAAGTTTGATGCTGCTTAGCCTTGAGGACAAGGCTGATTTGAAGAGGGTGGAATTGTTAGGATCCTTTTTCAGAGCTTTTGAATAATGTTTATTGAGTCTATTTAGTCCAGTTGTTTATTGAGTCTATTTAGTTCAGTTAGAGTCAGGTAGAGGTTTATTTAATATTTATTTATTATTAAAAGTCTAAGTCCTGATAGACCCTAGGTGAAACTCTATAAATAGTGATGTAACCATTTTTTTTGGCAATCAATCAATCAATCAATGAAATATTATTCTAGTCTGTGGACCAAACCCTAGGAGGCTGATCCCCTTACTGTAATCAAGGAGGTCGATCCCCTCGAAGCGATCAAGGAGGTCGATCCCCTCGAAGCGATCATTATCATTTCCTTTTCTCCCATTTCTTCTACGATAAGATTTTAGGGTTTTATCAGGATCCTACCTTATTGGGTACTAGATCTCCATCCAACTACCTAAGTCATAAATATGATATGCTATGTCATGAATAGGGTTCTAATAACACCATTACTCTCCAAAACTCCTTATGAGTTGTGGAACAATAAAAAACCGAACATTTCATATTTTAAAGTTTTCGAGTGTAAATGTTTTATCTTGAATGAAAAAGATGCCTCAGGAAAGTTTGATGAAAATTTCGATGAAGAGATTTTTCTTGGCTATTCTTCTATTTCTAAGGCATATCGTATATTGAACAAAAGAACTTTGGTTATAGAAGAATCTATTCATGTTATTTTTAATGAAGTTTTTAAAGTTAAGAAAAATGATTTTGGTGATGATCTTAATTTTGATGCTTTGAATTTGAATGAAACCCTTTCTCCATCTAGCAACTTGGATGCATCTTTTTCTGAAACATCCTTACCTAAGGAATGGAAGTATGTAGATGCTCATTCTAAGAAGCTAATCATAGGAGACACATCAAAAGGGGTTCAAACTCGTTCTTCTTTTAAGAATTTTTGTACCAGTACTGTATTTCTTTCTTAAATTGAACCTAAATGCATTGATGAGGCCTTGAAAGATGATTCATGGGTTATCGCAATGCAAGAAGAGTTGAACCAATTTGAGAGAAATGAGGTGTGGAAGCTTGTTCCGAGGTCAACTGACCATTTAGTTATTGGTACTAAATGGGTCTTTAGAAACAAGCAAGTGAATTTGGTATCGTGGTTAGAAACAAAGCTAGATTAGTGGCCAAGGGTTTCAACTAAGAAGAATGTATTGATTATGAAGAAACCTTCACTCTTGTGGCACGATTAGAAGCCATAAGGATACTCCTTGCCTATGCTAGTAGCAATAATTTTAAGTTATTTCAAATGAATGTTAAAAGTGCTTTTCTTAATGACTGTATTGCCAAGAAGTATATGTTGAACAACCTCCTAGATTTAAGAATAATAATTTTCCTAATCATATGTTTAAATTGACTAAAGCTCTCTATTGATTGAAACAAGCCCCAAAGGCTTGATACGAGAGATTAACTCCTTTCTTATTCAAAATAATTTTTCTAAAGGGAAAGTCGATACCACATTATTTATTAAAAATTCTAAAAATATTTTTTTTATTATTTAAATATATGTTGACGATATTATTTTTGGTTCCACGAATGAATCTTTATATGAATCATTTGCCAAAAGTATGAGCCATGAGTTTGAAATGAGTTTAATGGGTGAATTAACTTTTTTTTAGCTTACAAATTAAATAACTTAGTGATTGTATTTTGATTAGTTAAACAAAATATGTTATAGACTTGCTAAAATAATTTAAAATGGACAGTTCAAAGGCTATTAATACTCCTATGAGTACCTCCACTAAGTTAGACATTGATGAAAGTGGAGAAAGCTTTGACCAAAAAGCTTATAGGGGTATGATATGTAGTTTACTATACCTCACTACAATAAGATCGGACATTATGTTTAGTATAGGACTTTGTGCTAGGTTTCAATCTAATCCTGAGCTATCTCATCTTAAAGCAGTTAAAAGAATTTTTAGATATCTTAAAGGAACCACTAATCTAGGATTCTGGTATCCAAAATTCGAAACCTTTGAATTAATTGCTTATGCTGATGTGGATTTTGTTAGATGTAGATTAAATAGAAGAGGCACATCTGGAACATCTCAATTCTTAGGCCATGCACTTGTCTCTTGGTCTTCCAAGAAACAAAACTCGGTTGCACTATCTACGACCGAAGCTGAATACATAGCAGTTAGTGCATGTTGTGTACAAATCATATGGATGAAAAATACATTAGAAGATTATAGAATTTATCTTAATAATATTCCAATAAAATGTGATAATGCAAGTGCAATATATTTAATAAAAAATCCCATTCAACACTCTAGAACTAAACATATTAACATTAGGCATTACTTTATACGTGATCATATTAATAATCATGATGTAATATTAGAATTCATTGATGCGAAACATCAATTGGCCGATATCTTTGCAAAATCCTTAAATAAAAAATAATTTAATTTTTTAAAAAGATAATTAGGTATGCTAAATTTTTCTGATACATTAGTTCCTCTTTAAATTTTTCTTTAGATTTTCTTATTGAATTCTATTTTACAAGATCATTCACTTGAATCATGGACTAATTGTATGCATAATGAGCCATATGAATTTTTCTATATGAATTTTATATAATGTTTGTGACTGTGTGCACCACATAATGATAAAAATCTTGCAAGATGAAACCACACAATACAAGCATCACACAGATTTGCACCACATCACAATGCAAGCAATGCTCACTGCCTGTAGGCAGTGACACCGCCCAGTTAGCGATAGCACTGTCAGTGCTCACGGGTTGTAGGCAGTGGCATCACCCAGCTAGCGATGCCACCGCTTGCAACCTGCCCTATATAAAGAACAAGCTAGGGCCGACGGTAGAACTGACCCCAAATCATTCTACACCTTTTCAAAATACGCCAAACCTCTTGATCCTCTTGCTCTCCCTTTAGAAACTCAAAAAAATCCTCATTTTTCTACTGAATCAAGGATCAATCTCAAACATCCTTTTGGTGATCACAAGAAGGAATAACTACTAAGTTAATCCTTAAACTAAATTGATTTCCCCCTTTGTATTACTTATTCTTGCCTCTTATTTGTCTTCATAATTGTAGTCTCCATGACTTCTAGAAGATTCTCAGGGGACAAAGGAAAGAGAAGATTAGATGAAACCTATGACTCCCTACTTTTTTATTCTCATCAACATGCCCTTAAATTTCCAACCATAGAGTCTAGAAATGTTCACAAGGGTAAATATATTGATTTGGAAGAATTAAGTGATTTGGAACCTATTCAATGGTTTGCTAACCTAAATATCCTCCCAATCATTCAAATATATGAACCTATCTATCGTAGACTTGTTGGATTATTCTATAATAACTTGTATGTGGATGAACACAATAGGGTCTCCACTTTTCTCTTAGGACATCATATACCCATTACGGATAGTGTAATTTGTAGCCTCATTGGAATTACAAAGAAAGAAATAGGTTATTATTTTAGAGGACAATGGATGAAGCATCAGTTGGGGCCTCTTATTCTTAAGCCTTATGAACCATCTTTGGTAATCCTAACTTGTCTATTCTTCCATAAAGCTATGAACATTTACTACATTTCAACACCAAACTACTTCATCACATCTTGATAAGTATTATAATTTCAAAACAATATCATCATGATGAAGTTAACCAAATGGAAATAGGAATAATGTATTGGATTATGAAAGGACATGAAAATTGTTTTGGTTACATAATATCACAAAATATGGAAATATGAACAATGTATTGGATTATGAAAGGACATGAAAATTGTTTTGGCTACCTAATATAAAAAAATATGATTGAACTATCAAAAAAGGATATGATGCTTCCATATGGTGGCCTGATCATAAGACTAATTCACACTTATGACATAGTTTTCTCACGTGACGAAGAAGTTATAAACCTAGATAGATTTAATGTCATAAATAGAAACATACTACGAAGATTAAGGTGTATATTCAGAAATAAGATATAGACTAAATTACCTAGAAGGATTGATCCCCTCTCACCTAATCCAGAACCTGAAACACCTATATTTAGGGGAAATCAATCTCCTCATACTGATACCTTTAAGGAAACACCTCTAGCAGAGTAAGCACCCCCCTAATCTACCGATGACATAGAGACTCGAATGGATTGATTTGAACAATGTCAAGATCAAATTTAACTGAGTTGAAGCAGATTCATCGACAACTTAACACTTTATTTAGACATTTTGACTTACCTCCACCTGAATAGCTAATGTGTGTCTTTTTGCTAATGACAAAGGGGGAGAAGTTGATGGAATCTCTCTGATTGTTGTTATGTTCACTTTGATATTGTGTTCACTTTGATGTTGTGATGTTGTATTCATTTTGATAATGTTGTGATCTCTTAAATATTAAGAACTTTTGATGGAGTGAAATTTTAATGTTACCATACAATGATGCAATATCAGATTCTTAATATTGTAAACTTTTGAATGTTACCATGCAATATAATGATGATGTTTCATGCATTGTAAGACTACTTTATCATGCATGTAGTGATAAAATCATACATGTAATATCTTAATGGCTTAAAATGTATTGTGGCATGATTACTTGTAAATGTTTTATCATGCTTGATTTCATATCAAAATGTTATGATGAGGTATCATGAGCTTAACCTACTATTTACAATTGATATCTTGCTAGATTCCACATTCATATCATCTTTCGAAATTTGAAACTGGATACGTGGTATCATATTCTAAATTGGTGAATTATGATAAGTATCATATTATGCATATTGAATATAACTTAACAATTTGATGCTTGAATTCAAAGGCCTTGAATTCAAGAGTGTCTTTTCTCAAGTAGGGCATATAGATAGGGGGAGTTAAGGTGAATTCCTTTACCAATTAGTTGTCATCATAAAAAAGGGGGAGATTATTGAATCTCGGATTTTGATGATGAAATCAATTGGTAAATTGTTTGACCTAATCTATGTATTAAAATAAGTGTACATGATTAACTACGATAGCGGTAAGGCATAAAGTAGATGATGGACTAGAGTCAAAGATTCAGATGATGTACTGGAAGTATGTCGGGAGCTCGTCGAGAGCTCGTTTGAAGATCACTAAGAGTTCATCGGAAGATCACTAAGAGTTCGTCAGGAGTTTGCCGAAAGCTCATCGGAAGATCACCGAGAGTTCGTCGAGAGTTCGTCGAGAGTTCGCCGAAAGCTCATAGGAAGATCACCGAGAGTTCATCGGAAGATCGCCGAGAGTTCGTCAGGAGTTCTCTAGAAGCACGCCAGAAGACTCGCCGAGAAGTTCGCCGGAGGATCGTTGAGAGAAAAATCAACATACCGAACTAATTGCTTGCCTTAATCGTAGTTAAAACATTAGTTGAGTTAGGATCGGGAGGTAATCCCACTAACTCAGTTAGGGGCCAATTGGGCCCTTAACAAGGTCGAATTGTGCCAGATTGAATAGCCCATTCAGTATATAAAATTATGGCTGACGGTGGCACTGCTTGATACTCGGTCTCCCAAGTGTTATAGGCGGTGGTACTACCGACAGTTAATGCTGTTAGGTGGTGGTACCGCTAGAGCTCAGTCTCTGAGCTCTGTCAGGCGGTCATACTACCCAGACTAAGTGGTGGTACCGTCCAGTGTCAGTCTGCAGGCGGTAGTACCACCCAATAATGGCAGTGGTATCGCTAGTACCCCGAAATCTAGAGAAGTTATATTTTTGCTCCAATTTGGAAGCCATTGAGGCCTATAAATACTCCACCCTTTTCTGCATGAAATGACATGAAAGTGTGAATATAATCTTAAATTTTTGGGATGTTAAATTGTTGTAAAAGTGAGAAGAGTCCTCCCCTCCCTCTCATAGCTTTGTAACTATCCAAGAAAGAGGAGTGAGGCTTGTAAGGGTAATCTCCTAAACTTGGTAAAAGTAGAAAGAGCTGTAAAAGATGGTTGGTCTTTGCCTATTGAAGGAAGACCATTAATGGACACCAGTGACCTCAACGGAGGAGGAATCAGAAGTGAATGTAGGTCACAATGACCGAATCACTCTAAATTCTGGTTTACATTTCTATTTGAGCAATTTACATTACTACAATCTTCCTTAACTTTCTCTTTACATTCTTACGAATGCTTTCAAGTTCAATATCTTTTCGAAATGAATTTAATTGAAATAAATATTTTTTAAAATCAATGATTTTTTCGTTGTACTAATTCACCCCCCTCTTAGTGCCGCTCTTGATCCTAACATTTTGGGCATAACATTAATGATGCTAAGACATTAAAATTTTTAAGCATTGATTACTTCATGCATTAAATCAACATTTTGATCATGATACCAAATATTCATAATTTATTTTCTCCCCCTTTGTCATTAAAGGAAAAAAATAAAAGAAGGGAAGAATTCAAAGGTACAAATATTTTAACCATCACATAAACGAATGAAAAATCAAGTAATGAACCCAAAAGTCCATGAATCATTTCGAAAAATCTCTTTTTAAATAGAAAACAATCTTGATTCATTCAATAGATAATTCAAATTATAACTATGAGAAATCAAGATCATAACTTGAATAAAGCTTCTCTTTAATATATAGCAAGTAGAATCATAGGAGAATAATGAAAAATCTTGATTTATATAAAGAAATTAGCAACTTATCATGATTTGACAAACATTCTCTTAAAAGAGTGAATCATATGCATATCAAGAAAGATATGTCATGTTGAACATATCAAAAGTCATAAATATGATAAATGATTAAGTTAGATATATCATCTCATTAGTCATACGAAAATAGATCCAAAATCATCATCAAAATCACTTTTTGAAAAACTCAATGAAGGCAATGTAGATAGATTCACATGAGAACTTGATTCATGCATAATGCCTCAATTAAAAAAAATACTTATAATTTTAAAAAAATTCATGATTCATATAGAAAATTCTCCTCTTTAGTAAATGACAAGAAGAAGAATAGGAGAAATAGGTTCATGTATAATATATCTCAATTCATCATGAATCATAAAAAAAAAAGAGTATTAAGTGAAGGAATAATAATTCGTGTGACCAAAAGATTGTCCATTGGTGCATTCAAACTCATCATGCATAGTTTGAAAATGTAAAATCATCAAATATGATACAAACATATTCATCAATCTCTCCTTTTTGAAAACTTAATAAAATAGGGATTGAGAAATTCTTAAGAAAAATATTTTCCTCCTTTTTTTTGTTTGAATTTATGTGATTTATTTCACACAAGCATGCCCAAGTTTTTTACACCAAATTAAAACATGCATCATCGTTTAAGACCAAAAAATAAATTTCATCATCATGACAAAAATATAATACATTAAACATAAGACTTCTTTAAACAAGAGATTTGATTTATCATTTTAATTCTAATGATAATACATTATCTTTTTTATATGTTTCATTTTATGTGATTGATTTCAAATAAGTATACTCAAGCTTTTCATACGAAAACCATCCATCATGTTTAAAATTGAAAAGCAATACAAAATCATCAAGATACACATAATTGTTTCTTATAACAAATAAGGAAATAATCTTATTTGATGTGTAAGTATTATTACAAAACATGCAATTGTCATGATCATATATATATATATATATATATATATATATATATGTAAAACTAATCATCAAAGGCACTAAGTAATTTCATGGTAAGAAAAAAGAGATTCGATTGAGTTGCTTACCTTTTTGACGAAAGTCATTAAGGCGTAGTTCGCCACCTTGCCTTTGTTGGTTTGCTTATCATCTTCGGATGCACTAGTTTCATGTTTTATAAATTTACTTGTGAGGAGTTCTATGTTATCATTACATGAGCTTTCTCTCGAGTAGTCTTCTATTGTTCGAAGTGCCAAATCTTTCCTGTTCTTTGGAAGGTTGTTCTCATATTCATCAAGTTCATCATGTGCCTTGCACATCATTTCATAGGTCATTAATGTCCCGATAAGTTCTTTAAGAGCAAGGTTGTTTAGGTCCTTTGTTTCTTGTATTGCCATTACTTTTAGATCTCAACTTTCTAGAAGGGATATTAGTATTTTGTTAAAAAGTTCAAAATTACAAAAATATTTATCAAGACTTTTGAAACTATTGATGATGTCCATAAGACGGGTGTACATGCCAACGATAGTTTCGCTTGGCTTCATTTGAAACAACTCAAAATCACACATCAAAAGATTTATCGTAGAATATTTAACTCTATTAGTGCCTTCGTGTGTGATTTCAAGTGTGTGCTAAATCTCATAAGTCATTTTGCAAATAAAAACTTGATTAAATTCATTTTTATCTATGGCACAAAACAAAGCATTCATCACTTTAACATTTAAAGAAAATAATTTTTTCTTGAAGTCATTCCATTCATTCATAGGTTTAGAGGGAGTTTAAAAACCAAAGCTCAACAATATTCCATAAATCAAAGTTCAAAGAAAGCAAAAAAACTCTCATTCGAGTTTTCCAATGCATGTACTCCATCCCATTGAACATAGGAGGACGAATGATAGAGTGACCCTCTTGAAAGTTGAAAAGAGTCATTTCTCTTGGGTGATAAACCAAATGAGAAAAACATAGCTCTAATACTAACTTTTAGGATCGAGTCAGTACTAAGAGGGGAGGGGAAGGGGGGGGGGGCGTGTGTGTGTGGTGGGTGTGTGAATAAGTGCAGTGATAAAAATCAAATCGAGTCGAAAATCTCATTCGATAAAATCATTTCGACAAAGCCCATATACGAAATATGTTTAACTTGAAAGCGTACCGAAGCATAGTGAAAGTAAAGTAGTTTGCAAGAAAAGGAAAGAGCAAAATAGAAATGTAAACCAGATTTTTGTAGTGGTTCAATCATTGTGACCTATATCCACTCCCGATTCCTCTTCATTCAAGGCCACCGGCTTCCACTACCGATCTTCCTTCAATGGGTGAAGATCAACTACCCTTTTACACTCTTTTTATTTTTCACAGGTTTAAGAGACACCCTTACAAGCCTCTCTTTCGTAGACCTCACTTCTCCATTTAGACGAACTTCTAAATATTAGGAAGAAATGATCCTAAATCCTAAGAGAGTTTTTTAATTTTTTTAATTGTTCTTTTTCCCTTTTTCAACTCAATTTCATGCTCAATTCTTGCTACTCTATGTAGGAATAGCTAGGGTATTTATAGATCCTAAATGGTTTCAAATTTAGAGCTGAATAAAGTCTCATCTTGGGTTTCTTAGGTTCTAGCGGTACCACCTCTTGTGTTGGGCGATACCATTGCCTCACACCTTACCACTAGGCAAGACCACCGCTTAATCTAGTGGTACTACCACCTGACATAGTCTCAAAGACTATGTATGCATGGTACCACCACCGAGACTAGCGGTACTATTATGGTAAGTAACTTTTTTTGTCGTGACCTTGGGGTCGACGCGATTGGTTCAAGGGTCCGAACGGTTGGGATCAAGCGCGACTCCTCTCGGGATCTTGTGGCGGTCGATTATGGGGGATCTGGCTGGAATGCTTCGTGATGCCGGGTTGGGTCGGCTTCGGTTGAGTACCTGCACACAGGTCGGGTCGACGGTTCGGCCCGACCCCTCCGACGATCAAGTCAGTGATTGGGAGAGGAGATTTTGGGTGAAGTCATGCTTCTGTCCGCTTGCCCAGTTCATTTGGAGCCTGGGAGTATTTATAGGTGAGTTTGATGTTACCTGATGTGCCATCCTACCGGGGCAGGGCCGTACCTCTGATGGCGCCTGTCGTCGTTGTGGGCGTTGCGTGGAAGGCCGAGCTGCCGCAGGGCATGGCGAGCCTCAGTCGACGCCTTCCCCTGCCTCGGCCGGTCGTGCGGGGTCAGGCGATGAGGTCATCTGGGCATGGTGAGTGAGGGTGCACATTAGGTTGGTGTTAATGCTCGCCCCCTGGAGCAGTGTGTCGTCCAGGGGGGGCTGACGTCGTGATGTATTACGTCAAATCCGGTGTGTTACGTCAAATCTGTTTTTACCCCTATCATACTCCCCCCCCCCTCCCCCCCCGAAAGGAGCTATGCGTCGGTTTGTGCATGTAGGGGGTCCGATGCATGGCTTCTGGCTTCCGGTGGGCTGGCCACGCGGACCCGAGGGGCGCGGCGCAGGTGGGCCGGCTGAGCAGAGTTGGACTCGGGGGTCAAGGGGCCGATGATGGCCGAGGAGCACAGCACAAGCAGGCTGGCCGCGCAGGTGTGGTCTCGGGTGGCGTGCAGTCGAGGGCCGAGGAGCACAACGTAGGCGGGCTACCGCATAGGTGTGATCTCGGGTGGCGTGCAACCGAGGGCCGAGGAGCACAACGCAGGCGGGCTACCGCTCAGGTGTGATCTCAGGTGGCGTGTAGCCGAGGGTCGAGGAGCACAACGCAGGCGGGCTACCGCGCAGGTGTGATCTCGGGTGGCGTGCAGCCGAGGACCGAAGAGCACAACGCAGGCGGGCTACCGCGCAGGTGCGGTTTCGGGCGGCGTGCAGCCGAGGGCCAAGGAGCACAACGCAGGCGGGCTACCGCGCAGGTGTGATCTCGGGTGGCGTGCGGCCGAGGGCTGAGGAGCACAACGTAGGCAGGCTACCGCGCAGGTGTGATCTCGGGTGGCGTGCAGCCGAGGGCCGAGGAGCACAATGTAGGCGGGCTACCGCGCAGGTGTGATCTCGGGTGGCGTGCAGTCGAGGGCCGAGGAGCACAATGCAGGCGGGCTACCGCGCAGGTGTGATCTCGGGTGGCGTGCGGTCGATGGCCGAGGAGCACAACGCAGGCGGGCTACCGCGCAGGTGTTATCTCGGGTGGCGTGCAACCGAGGACCAAGGAGCACAACACAGGCGGGCTACCGCGCAGGTGTGATTTCGGGCGGCGTGCAGCCGAGGGCCGAGGAGCACAACGCAGGCGGGCTACCGCGTAGGTGTGGTCTCGGGCGACATGCAGTCGAGGGCCGAAGAGCACAACGCAGGCGGGCTACCGTGCAGGTGTGATCTCGGGTTGCTTTAAATTTTTGCGGCGGCAGGGATAAAAAAGCTACCGCATTTAATTGTATCTCCTGGAAGGGGGAGTTGGCCGCGCGTCTTCGGGCGTCGAGGTCGAGGTGTCCGGTTGTTGCCGCTTCAGCGGGGTTGCCACGTCAGGCCTTCATTAAGGCGGTGCGCCTTTGGGTGTCTTCCGATGTGACGTGATGGCTACGCACGTGCGCGGGTGGGCTACCGCCCGCTCTCGGGAGGTGAAAGGACGTCGGTTCTGGCGGGACATCCCTTTTAAATAGCGGGTGCCATACTTCGCCTCCATCGTTCGCTGCTGTGTTTCCTCCTTCGAGTTCTACTGTCGCCTCCCTAGTCCTCTCCTTGGACTTCTGCGTAGTCTTTTCCTCTTTCTAAGGTCAGTTGAGATGTCGCCCTTTTCTTCCCCCTCTTCCTCTCCTTCTTCTCCTACCCTCGGAGCTAGGGAGGGAAATCCCCCTCCGTTCCCTATTGAGTCTTCTGACGGGGAAGCGGCTCGAGCCCTTGAGGCTTTGATGTGGCCGCATGATATCGACTCCATCGTGAGCGAGCCTTCGCTGGGGGGACTCCGGGAGCGCTATAGTATCCCAGAGGATCATATCCTCAGCGCCCCTTAGTCGGGCCAGCGGGCATACGACCCAGTCCCGAAGGGCTTCGCCTTGTCCCTTGATGCTCTGGAGGTGGGTTTGCATTTTCCTCTTCATCCTCTTATCGTGTCTTGCCTATCTCTCTGGCGGATTTCGCCATCTCAGGTGGCGCCAAACTCTTGGCGCTACCTAGTTGCTGTTGCGAAATCACTGGGGGGGCGACATCATATGCGCAGCGGAAGAACAAGAAAACAAAAATCCCCGATTCCCAAAAAGATGTTCGTCGTGGTGCGAAGATTGGTGCGCAAAAATCTGCAAAACACAAAACTGCGTATAGAGATTGTGTTACCTAGGGAGATCATATATCCCTGTTTCCTTGCAGATCCTTAGGAGAGGGTGAAGGAGGTCAAGCATCCTCCTCTCTAACGGTGATCCACACAGTAGGGTTGCGACGACGCTCCTCAAAACTCTAGGCCTACTCTCAGGTGGAGAGGGAGAGGAGAATAGGAAAAGCAAGCAAAGACTCTAGCCTATGAGGCTGTGAATCCCTCCTATTTATAGAGATCCCGTGTCAAACCCTAATGGGTCCTTCCTTAGTGGGTATTGGATCTGCATCCAATAAGACAAGGGCTCCGTCGGATATCTCATATCCGAACCTCTACTCATCGCAATGCCTACCATATGTGTGTGACCCTCTAGGCCCAATATCGAGCTGGCCGTGAGTCATACCTGTTAGAACTCCTTCTAACTCAGTGAATTATTATCTCTGTAATAATTCACTCGACTCATCGACTACGGACGTACTAGGCCACTACGCCATAGTCCCCAGACGATACAGGGGAATCCAATCCGTTGGACCTGTCTGTCCTCAGTTACCATGTACCTATAGTCCCTCATCCATCTAATATCCCAGAGACCGTATATCGAGCATGGTGCTGTCAGACCCATACGGTTTCTACTCGAGTCTCGCTCTAATCGGATTCTCCTAGAGAACTCTTTCTCTCTCAACCCGAATGACCCTGGCCAGGGATTTGTCTGAGCAAGAACACATAGGATATTCCTCTTATGCCGCCGAGAGTGGATGATCCTCTATTGACACTCAATAGCCCTCGTAAGGTCGACTACCACTCCCAATGACCAGCTGTACTAGATCTGGGGACAGCCAAACCTATAAGTCTGGTATCAAAGAGTGGAGCACTCATACAGGACATCCTTGGTGTCTCAAGTCTAAGGACCAGATACACCACTAGGACTACGGAATCACTGTCTGACAATAAGGCATCATCAACCATCCAGCATTCCGTAAGCGGATCAATCAGTGAACTCATTCTCCAATGAGCACCTGTACTGTATCCCTAGTGTCCCTACACGAGCAGCTATAAGACCAGCTGCATCCATCATATGGACGGGTATACAGCACACCAGTCTATCCGGTTATCACGATGTCCCTCTCGAGTAACCTATGACCGGGATTATTTAGGATATGTGTTTAAAGGTGAATCGATCTCATTATTGTAATCTCATCACGATCCGATTCCCATTGCACAAATCCAAGGACATCACAATATATATATGCATTTATGCAATAGTTATAAAGTGATATACGCCAAAATATAATAAGCAAAAAGATTCTGTATCAAGTCACACGTGCCATCACTCACGTGATTGGCTTGCTGGGCACCTATAACTAGCAATCTCCCACTTGACCTAAAGCCAATCACCTATGTGTCTGATCCCCATCAGACTCCTGTGATGCTCATAGACAATCTGAGACAACGGCTTTGTCAGTGGATCTGCAATGTTATCTTCGGATGGAACTCTTTCCACTACTACATCTCCTCGGGTTACGATCTCTCTTATAAGCTGGAACCTCTTCAGAACACTTCTGATGAGACCCGGGTTCCCTTATTTGAGTAATCACCCCATAGTTGTCGCAATATAAGGAAGTCGACTTGTCGCTATCTGTATCGACTCCCAAATCTGTGATGAACTTCTTCATCTAGACTCCCTCATTTGCTGCATCTAATGCGGCAATGTACTCCGCCTCTGTGGTCGAGTCAGCAGTGGTATCTTGCTTGGAACTCTTCCAGCACACTGCTCCTCCATTCAAGGTGTACACATACCCTGAATTCGACTTGCTATCATCGACATCAGACTGAAAACTTGAGTCAGTGTAACCTTCAACCTTAAGGCTATTACCTCCATATACTAGTAAAAGATCCTTAGTCCTTCTCAAGTACTTAAGGATACACTTTACTGCTTTCCAGTGCTCCAAGCCTGGATCCGCCTGATACCTGCTCATGACACTCAGAGCATGCGCTATATCAGGCCTAGTACATAGCATGGCATACATGATAGACCCTATTGCTGAGGCATAAGGTATCATATTCATGTTTGCCCTTTGGAATTTTCCATGCCAAACCTTTTGACAATGGTTTCTATGTACCTGGACTGGGACAAGCCAAGCATCCTCTTGGATCTATCTCTATAGATTCTAATCCCCATGATATAGGATGCTTCCCCTAAGTCCTTTATGGAGAAGTGTCTAGATAACAAAGTCTTTACTGTGGAGTGCATTCCTACATCATTCCCAATGATGAGGATGTCATCCACATATAACACCAAAAAGGTAATAGCGCTCCCACTTACCTTCCTGTATACACAAGGCTCATCTTCGTTCTTAACGAAGTCATAAGATCTGATTGCCTCATCAAATCTTATGTTCCAACTTCGGGAAGCTTGCTTTAGTCCATAAATGGATCTAAGCAGCCTACACACCTTATCTGGGCAGTTCTTGGACACGAATCTCTCAGGTTGCATCATATACACCTCCTCCTCGAGGTTCCCGTTCAGGAATGCGGTTTTCACATCCATCTGCCAGATCTCATAATCATAGTGTGCTGCAATAGCCAATAGAATTCTTATGGATTTTAGCATTCCTACGGGTGAGAAAGTTTCGTCGTAGTCAACACCTTGCCTTTGACGATACCCCTTAGCCACTAGCCTTGCTTTATAGGTCTCTACCTTTCCATCTACTCCGATCTTTTTCTTAAAGATCCATTTGCAACCGATGGGTACAATACCTTCGGGCGCATCAACTAGGTTCCAAACCTTATTGGAGTACATAGAATCCATCTCAGAATTCATGGCTTCTTGCCACTTCCCGGAGTCTATACTCATAATAGCCTCCTCGTAGGCCTGAGGATCAATATCCTCAGCATCCTCTCCTCTAATATGTCCCACATATCTCTCAGGAGGATGAGATACTCTATCAGACCTACGTAAAGTTGAAACTTGTGTATTAGGTACCTGAACAGACTTGGGCTGTAGAGTGGTGCTTGAGCTTAGTTCTCTAACTTCGCTCAACTCTATCATTCTCCCACTGTCTCTGCCAAGAATATGTTCCTTCTCAAGGAACACTACTCTCTTAGCTACAAAGACCTTTTTGTCCTCGAGATGATAGAAATAATACCCACAAGTTTTCTTGGGGTATCCCACAAATATGCATCGCTCTGTCCTTGATTTTAACTTATCGGGGTTGTCTTTTAACGCGGGCTGGGCAGCCCCAAATCTTAACAACCTTAAGATCAGGCTTCTTCCCTTTCCATATCTCATATGGTGTAGACACTACCGACTTAGTTGGAACTCTGTTCAGAAGGTAAGCTGCGGTTTCTAGGGCATATCCCTAGAATAAGATGGGTAGGTCAGCGAAACTCATCATGGACCGTACCATATCTAATAGCGTACGATTCCTCCTTCCAAAGACACCATTGAGCTGAGGTGTATAAGGAGGTGTCCATTGGGATAATATCCCATGGTCCTTGAGGAACTGAGTAAACTCTGTACTTAAGTACTCACATCCTCGATCTGATCGAAGAGTTTTGATACTCTTTCCAGTCTGGTTCTCCACCTCATTCTTATACTTTCTGAATTTCTCAAAGGCCTCGGACTTGTACTTCATTAAGTACACATATCCATATCTTGAGAAATCATCAATAAATGTAATGAAGTAGGAGTAACCTCCAATGGCATGAGTTGACATGGGTCCACATACATCACTATGTATGAGTTCCAACAACTCAGTGGCTCTCTCTCCAGTTCCACTAAATGGAGATTTGGTCAGTTTTCCACGAATGCAAGGCTCACAAGTTGCATATGACACATAGTCGAATGGATCTAGATATCCATCATTTAGCAACTTTTGAATCCTTTTTTCATGGATGTGACCTAGCCTACAATGCCACAGGTATGCACTGTTCAACTCATCTCGTTTCCTTTTGGACACATTTACATTCATGATATGTGGAGTGGTGTCTAACATAAATAAACCATTATGCAATGTTCCTTTCGTGATGATCTTATCATCTAATAATATCGAACAACCATTGTTCTCAAAAACAAATTTATATCCACTAACTGTTAAACATGAAATGGAGATAATGTTTTTGATAATAGAAGGAACAAAATAACATGCATCTAATGCAATAAAAGCTCCACTAGGCAGATGTAGGGCGACCTCGCCAACAGCTAATACAACAACTTTTGCTCCATTACCCATCTTGAGTTCCATCTCGCCTCTCTCTAGTCTCCTAGGCCTTGCCAGAACCTGCAACGAATTGCATATATGATAAGCACTACCGGTATCCAATACCCATGTGTTATCATAAGAGTTTGACAAATGGAGATTGATCATGAATGTACCTGAAGCTTCATCAAGCTTTTGTTTCGCCCTTTCTGCAAGGTACTCTTTGCAATTTCTCTTCCAGTGCCTATCTTTACCACAGTGGAAGCATTGGCCTTTATCCTTTGTTGGGTCTTTCTTAGCAACCTTTGCTTTACCTTGTTTGCCCTTGCCCTTTCCCTTCTTAAGGGACCTTTCTGCTTTCCTTTTCTTTCTGGTCTCACCAGTGTAGAGAACTGGCTTCTCTTTCTTAATAGTACTCTCTGCCTCCCTCAACATATTGAGGAGCTCTGGGAGAGTCACCTAAAGCTTGTTCATATTAAAATTCATTATGAACTATGAAAAGGAATCTGGTAAAGACTGAAGCACAATGTCCACACACAAGTTATCCTCTAGGACCATTCCTAGACCTGTGAGTTTCTCTATCCACTCAATCATCTTTAGGACATGGTTCTGAACCGGTGTCCCCTTAGTCATCCTAGCACGGAAAAGGCTCTTGGATATCTCATATCGTTGAGTCCTTCCCTGTTCCTCAAACAATTTGCGGACATGTAGGAGAATGGATCTGGCATCCATCTTTTCATGTTGTCTCTGTAACTCTTGAGTCATAGAGCCCAACATATAGCACTGAGCAAGAGTGGAGTCATCAATGTACTTCACGTAGCGAGCGATCTCATCCTCGCTTGCCCCTTCTTCGGGCGTAGGCATCACTGTATCAAGGACATACACGATTTTTTCCGCTGTGAGAACAATTCTCAAGTTACGGAGCCAATCCATATAATTTGGACCAGTGAGGCGGTTGACATCAAGTATGCCACGTAAGGGATTTGAAAGCGACATTTTCTGAAAATAAAGATGTATTAGAAATGAATAACATGCAGATTTTGCAAGAAATAAACTATCAAGATATGGACTTCTATCTTAATATGCTCCCACTATTTTACTATCGAGTCACGCGACACCCTCAGCACGTAAAACGGAAGTCTCCAGCAGACTTCTAGTGGGGATCAGGATCCAATCAGCGTCTTAGTGTAACCTCGAGGGACTCGACCAATCACACTAAGCCTAAAAGGTAGGCAACTCTTGCCGATCACAACTCCTTGTGATTCCCGTCCTGTTCGACCTCCGAATCACCATGGCCTCGAGGGACTCGACCAACCATGATGCTCGGTTAAGTCAACACCTTCGTTATAAGATGAGTATGATTTGATGATATACCCTCGAGGGACTCGACCAAGCATACCATGCCCTCAGGTCACCGGTGACATCTCTATGTCGTAAGCAAGATAGCGAATCGCGATATAGGCGAGTCTCGAGGGACTCGACCAACTCAACCTACACCGGGAATCGGTTCCTACTCATAACGATGGAAGGTCACGTGGGTCAATCTAATTGCCTCACGTTTACCGACTTAATATTATCGAGAGATGTTTCTAAGATTTGGTTTCCTAATATGACATGTCACACATATACATATTTAATATATATCTACATCGCATGCAAATATATATACTTATCTAGTATGTGTATAAGCAATCACACTAGATGATCATGGACCACAACCTAATATGATTAGGCCCGAGCCAATAGGCCTAATCACTCACATCAAGATCTATATGTGTAACGGTGCATCTCCATGCCCTGTGATTGTCCATCTCGTCCTCGTCGGTTCTGTCGACATCTTGATGCATCTCCATGCATCACGATAGTCCGTCTCGTGGGTCTCGCTATCGCATCCATGCTCCCGCTGCGCCTCCTCATGTGATTACAACTTAATCATAGGCACGCAGGCCCGACAATAAACGAGAAATATAATTGAGGTTCGCAGACCTCAATAATAATAATTACAAGTACACACATCACACGGTCCATGAT
This sequence comes from Musa acuminata AAA Group, assembly GCF_036884655.1. Lineage (NCBI taxonomy): Eukaryota > Viridiplantae > Streptophyta > Magnoliopsida > Zingiberales > Musaceae > Musa > Musa acuminata. The sequence continues at coordinate 11,915,168 of NC_088358.1, read as the reverse complement.
CATCCGTCCACACATCATACATCACATGTATAAATAATCATCATCATGTAGGACTACTAGATAATAATAAAAATAATAATCAACTAAACCTTTTAATTAATTAATATTTTTCTGAAATCAGGGACATGTAAGGAATTTCTCAATTCCTAAGGGTATTTTCATAATTTGGACAAAAGACAGGAACTGGAATTTCTCAAATTCCGAAGGGTAAAATTGTCTTTTTCCCAAAAAACCCTAATTCCCTCTTTCTACTGCTGTTGCCGCCGCCGCCACCCTGCTGGCGGCGGCCTGTGCGGCGGGGCGAGGGCGCTGCCTGTTGAATCTCGGATTTTGATGATATAATCAATTGGTGGGTTAATTGATCTAATCCATATTATTGAGTTAAGTGTGCAGGATTAACTACGATAACCAGAAAACATAAAGCAAGGATACCGGAGTCGAGCTCGATGGACGTTTAAGAGACCGAAGAATCATCGGAGATGCTGCCGGAACCATCCGAGAAGAAATCGGGAACGTGTCGGAAGTTCGCCGAAGAAATCGTCGGAGGCTCGCGGAGATCACCAAGAAGGCTCGGCTACTCGTTAAAGTCATCACAAAGATTGGGAGCTTGCAGGGAGTCCGTCGGAAGAAGTTCGTCGGAAAGCTCGCCGGAACAAGACTCGACGTTCGCGGTTAAAAAAACTTGCTTAGGATGTTTTTTTTGTGTTATGTAGTTCACCTGTAATTAGGATTAGGATTAAGAAATAATCCTATATCCTGGTTAGGGGCCAACTGGGCCCAAAGTCAGATTTGGTTTGGGCTAAAATTAAGCCAAACAAATGAATTGGAGAGCCAGGCGGTGGCACCGCCTGGCTGGGCGGTGACACCTCCTTGGCTGGGCGGTTGCATCGTCTAGCACCCGAGCGCTGGGCGGTGGCACCGCCTGGCTGGGCGGTGGAACTGCCAGCACCGGGAACCCTAAGAGAATTCAAATTTTGGAGCCCAAAATTTGAATCCTCTTGAGGCCTATAAATACCCCTCAAATCTCAGCTGAGGTTACAACTTTTGAAAAGCATTTTGATTGAAAGAAAAGTCTTAAAAAGTCTTAGCAAGTCTTGTTTTCAATTTGCTAGAGAGTTCTCCTCCTCCTTTCTTATTGAAAATTTGTAAGAGGTTGAGCTGCTTATAAAAGGTTGTAAGAGGGGTGTTTACCCTTCCATTTCAAGAGACTTGCTAGTGGAAGGTGGGAGCCTCATCGAAGAGGGGCCTCGCAAGTGGAGTAGGTCATTTGACTGAACCACTCTAAAAATTGGCGTAATCTCTGGTTTGCTTTTTATTATTATCATTTACATTACTGCAAATCTTCTTACTACTTTAGTTCCTTATTACTCTTGCTGCGCAACTTCAAGAATACACCTTCAAGTTAAATTTCTCAAGTTTCGTTCTTAACGTACGAAAGATTTTGATTAAAATCGAAGTTTTAATCCGCTGCACTAATTCACCCCCCCCTCTTAGTGCCGCTCCGATCCTAACAAGTAGTATCAGAGCAAGGTTATCTCTCATATTTGGTTTAATACCCAAGAGAGATGGCTTACTCCGGCATGCAAGAGGGCCATTCTATTGCACGACCACCTTTGTTTAATGGGTCGGATTACACATATTGGAAGACTCGCATGAGAATCTTTCTCATTTCTATGGACTTTGAGCTTTGGTCTATTATCGAGAATGGATTTCAAAAATCTTCTCTTCCGATGAGCGAATGGGATGAATCGGAGAAGAAGGTTTTTGCTTTAAATGCAAAGGCTATGAATGCCTTGTTTTGTGCACTAGACAAAAACGAATTTAATCGTGTTTCAATGTGTGATTCGGCTTTTGATATTTGGAGAACTCTTGAGGTCACTCATGAAGGCACTAGCCGAGTGAAAGAGTCCAAAATCAACATCCTTGTGCACTCTTACGAACTTTTCCGAATGAAACCAAGTGAGTCCATCGGAGACATGTACACCCGGTTTACGGATGTCATCAATGGACTCAAAGCTCTTGGTAAAGATTTTACTAACTTTGAACTAGTAACTAAAATCTTAAGATCCCTCCCTAAAAGTTGGGATCCAAAAGTTACGGCCATTCAAGAGGCCAAAGACCTTAAAGCATTCCCTCTTGAAGAACTCATTGGGTCTCTAATGACCTACGAAATGACATGTCAAGCTCATGACGAACTCGAGAACCCCCTTCCAAAGAACAGGAAGGATATGACACTCAAATCACAAGAAGACCACTTGAAAGGAACATCAAGCGATGAGGACAGTGACAATGACATTGCACTTTTGACTCAAAAGTTTAAAAAATATTTAAGAAAGAACAGATTTAAAAATAATACAAAAAATAAATTTGAACAAAAGAAGGACCAAGTGATTTGCTATGAATGCAAAAAACCGGGACACTATAAGAACGATTGTCCTCAAGCCAAAAAAAGAACATCAAAGAAGAAGGCATTCAAGGCAACGTGGGATGATTCAAGCGCATCCGAAGAAGAGGAGTCCAACACCGAGCAAGTTGCTCATTACGCGCTAATGGCGTTAGGAGAAGAGGTATGTGATTTATTTAATGAAGATTTATCTTCTGAAGAACTATCTATCGCTTTTCATGAATTATTTGATGAATGTAGAACTGTTAGCAAGAAGTTAAGTATCTTAAAGAAAGAGCATGCTTTGCTACAAGATAAGTTTGATAGTCTTCAAACTCCTCCATGCTCTAAGTGTGAGCACTTAGAAGCAATAAAAAATGAAAATTTGCTTCTTAAGGAAACCTTAAACAAGTTTAAGGTTGGTAGCAAAGGATTAGATATGATCCTTGCACACAAGGGTCACATCGCAAATAGAAATGGAATTGGATTTGTAAAAGGATTACATCAAAATCCTACCACTTTCATAAAAGGACCTACATTACATTTTTCCTCTTATATGAAATGCAACTTTTGTTGCAAATCCGGACATATTGCCTACAAATGCCCATTTAGGAAAATTAGTTCACAAAAATTAATATGGGTTCCTAAAGGAACTATAAAGAATTTAATCATAAATAACAAAGTTAGTGGATCAATTTTTGAGGCACCCAAAATCAAATGGGTACCTAAAAATCATCCTCTTTTGTAGACAAACCCACAAGCTAGGAGCAAGAGATGGTATCTCGATAGTGGATGCTCAAGACATATGACTGGAGATCCATCTCATTTCTCTATGCTCACTAGCAAAGAAGAAGGGTACGTTACCTTCGGAGACAACAACAAGGGCAAAATCATTGGCAAGGGAACTATTGGTAACAAATTTAATTTTTCCATTGATGATGTCTTACTAGTTGATGGATTGAAACATAATCTCTTGAGTATTAGTCAACTATGCGATAAAGGTTACATCGTTAGATTTGAATCAAATATGTGCATTATTGAAAAACCAAATCATAACATGACTATGATTGCTTTAAAACAAAATAATATCTATACCATCAATCTTGATGAACTAAGTAATGAAATGTGCTTCTCCGCCGTAAATGATGATGCTTGGCTTTAGCATAGGAGATTAGGCCATGCAAGCATGAAAACAATATCTAAGATCTCATCTCAAGAATTAGTACGAGGAATTCCAAATATAAAGTTTATTAAGGACAAAGTATGCGATGCATGTCAACTAGGCAAACAAATAAAAACAAGCTTCAAACCAAAAAATCAAATTAGCACTACTAGACCATTACAATTGATCCATTTGGACTTATTTGGACCAATTGATACAACAAGTCTAGGTGGAAGCAAATATGCTTTTGTGATTGTGGATGACTACTCTAGATACACTTGGACCTATTTCTTAGCTCACAAAAGTGATTGCTTCAAGTGTTTCTCTAAATTTTGTAAACTCACTCAAAACGAAAAAGGCTTCATGATTTCATCAATTCGGAGTGATCACGGTGGTGAATTCCAAAATCGTGACTTTCAAAATTTTTGCGAAAGTAATGGGTACAATCACAACTTCTCAACTCCAAGAAATCCTCAACAAAATGGAGTAGTTGAAAGGAAAAATAGAAACCTACAAGAAATGGCAAGAACTTTGTTGAATGAACATAGTTTACCTAAGTACTTTTGGGCCGAAGCCGTAAATACGGCTTGCTACATCATGAATAGAGTTCTAATAAGACCATCCTTATCCAAAACTCCCTATGAATTATGGAATAACAAAAAACCAAACATCTCCTATTTTAAAGTTTTTGGTTGTAAATGCTTTATTTTAAATGAAAGGGATGCTTTAGGAAAATTTGATGCTAAATCCGATGAAGGCATCTTTCTTGGTTACTCTTCCGTTTCTAAAGCTTTTTGGGTTTTTAATAAAAGAACTTTAGTAATTAAAGAGTCTATTCATGTAGTTTTTAATGAAATTTTTGATTTAAAGAAAAATGATTTTGATGATGATCTTGGTTTTGATAATTTGAATTTAAATGAACCCTCTCCTCAAAATAGCCATTTGAATGCATCTTCTTCCGAAATTTCTTTACCAAAAGAATGGAAGTATGTAGATGCTCATCCAAAAGAGCAAATTATAGGAGATACATCAAAAGGGGTTCAAACTCGTTCTTCTTTCAAAAATTTCTGTGCTAACGCCGCTTTCCTTTCTCAAATTGAACCTAAATGCATTGACGAAGCCTTAAAAGATGATTTTTGGATCATTGCAATGCAAGAAGAATTGAACCAATTTGAGAGGAATGAGGTATGGAAGCTTGTTCCTAGACCAAGTGACCACTTAGTCATAGGTACTAAGTGGGTCTTTAGAAACAAGCAAGACGAAAATGGTATCGTGGTTAGAAACAAGGCTAGATTAGTGGCCAAAGGTTTCAACCAAGAAGAAGGTATCGATTACGAAGAAACATTCGCTCCCGTGGCTCAATTAGAAGCCATAAGGATGCTCCTTGCCTATGCTAGTAGTAATAATTTTAAACTATTTCAAATGGATGTTAAAAGTGCTTTCTTGAATGGTTTTATTTCCGAAGAAGTATTTGTTGAACAACCTCCTGGATTTGAAAATTCTCTTCTTCCTAATCATGTATTCAAATTGACTAAAACTCTCTATGGCTTAAAACAAGCTCCTAGAGCTTGGTATGAAAGGCTTAGTTCCTTTCTTATTTTAAATAATTTTACCAAAGGCAAGGTTGATACTACATTGTTTATTAAATATTTTGAAAATAATTTTCTTATTGTGCAAATTTATGTTGACGATATTGTGTTTGGCTCTTCGGATGAATCACTATGTGAATCATTTGCCAAATGTATGAGTCTTGAATTTGAAATGAGTTTAATGGGTGAATTAACTTTCTTTTTGGGATTACAAATCAAACAACTTAGTGATGGTATATTTCTTAACCAATCCAAATATACATTAGAATTGTTAAAACGATTTAACATGGATAGTTCAAAAGCAATAAACACCCCTATGAGTACTGCGACTAAGTTAGATATGGATGAAAATGGTGAAAGTTTCGATCAAAAAACATATAGGGGAATAATAGGTAGTCTACTCTACCTCACTGCGACTAGACCGGATATTATGTTTAGTGTAGGACTTTGCGCTAGGTTTCAATCTAATCCTAAATTATGTCATCTTAAGAGTGTTAAAAGAATATTTAGATATCTTAAAGGAACTCCAAATTTAGGATTGTGGTATCCAAAATCTGAAAAATTCGATCTAATAGCTTATGCATATGCCGATTTTGGCGGATGCAGGATAGATAGAAAAAGTACATCCGGAACATGCCAATTTTTAGGACATGCACTTGTTTCTTGGACTTCCAAGAAACAAAATTCAGTCGCACTATCTACGGCGAAAGCCGAATACATTGCTGCAAGTGCATGTTGTGCACAAGTAATTTGGATGAAAAATACATTAGAAGACTATGGAATTCACCTTAAAAATATTCCCATAAAATGCGATAATACTAGTGCCATATGCCTTACTAAAAATCCAATTCAGCACTCTAGAACTAAGCACATCGACGTTAGGCATCATTTCATATGCAATCATGTTCTTAACAATGATGTTGTTCTAGAATTCATTGACACAAAGCATCAATTAGCAGATGTATTTACAAAAGCCTTGAATGAAGACCAATTTGAATTCATACGAAGGGAATTAGGCATGCTAAATTGTCCCTAAAATGAATTTCACAAAAAGGACTCGTTCTTTTCCCTTCGTTTATGAATTTGAATTCTTCCTTCTTCAATTCAAAATGATCCATTAAAGTATAAATTATGATCTTGAGGGAAGAAGCTAAACAAAAGAAAGGAAGAAAATTTTTTTTCTTTCTTTCTTTCCTCTGCGTGATGCCAGCGGTGGCACCGCCAAATCCGGCGGTTGCACCGACTGACGCTTGGGCGTTAGGCGGTGACACCGACCAGTTTGGCGGTGACACTGACCGAGTCACCCTTTTAACCCGAGGGGTTAGGGCAGGCGGTGACACCGCCCCCAACCCGAAGAAAGACCTCTCAAAACCCTCTCCCATTCCCTCTAAACCTCATTCTAATTTTTAGAAACATTGGAGAAGGATTCTTGGTGGTCCAAGCTTTCCATCTCTCAACATAATCTCCACGAGGTAACACTTGAAATCCCTCTTTTCTTTTCTCTTTCTCTTGCTTATTTTTCACAATTTCATCACCATGTTGTCTAGAAAATGGCTCCTAAGAGATCAAAAGGAATAAGGATTGAAGGAGATTCATATAACCATGACCTTTTTAAATCAAAAGAGGTAGCCCTTAGCTTTCCAAAATTTGAAACACGATGTGTCCATAAGGGAAAATACGTTGATTTGGATGAACTAGAGGACTTAGAACCCATTAGGTGGTTTGCACACCTAGAAGCTCTACCTCTACTACAAATAGATGAACCAATCTATCCACGGTTAGTGAGATTGTTCTATGCCAACCTATATGAAGACAATGATAGCCTAAGCACTTACATTCTAGGAACACCCATTAGAATACTTGACAGCACCATTTGTGAGCTAATTGGCATAACTGAAAAAGATAGGGGATGTTATTTTAAAGGTAAATGGGATGTCAAAAAAATAGGAGCAACCTATTCCGAAGCCGTGAAAACAATTTTTGCAAATCCAAACCTTGACTTCCTACCCAAGAGCTGTGAACACTTAATGCCTTTCAACTCTAAAATTCTTCATCACATTATCACAAGCATCATATTCCCCAAACAATTTCATCTTGACGAAGTAAGTCAAATAGAGATAGGAACCATGTATTGGATTATGACCGGTCAGCATAATTGTTTTGGGTACTTGATTCGCCAACACATGCAGGAAATTATGACTAAAGATACTATATTACCATATGGGAGGTTAATCACTAGAATTCTTCATGCCTATGACATTTGCATTCCACCCGATGAAGAATCTATTCAAAATGATCGATATAATATAATAAATAAAAACCTGCTGAAAAAACTTAGGTGCACTTTTAGCAATGGCATATGGGTTAGGCAGCCTAGAAGGATGGATCCAATTCCTACACCAATAGAACAACCCGAAACACCAATTCTTATGGGAAATGAATCTCCTCCTCCTAGTCCCTTTGGAGCAGCACCTTCAGCTCCTGTTTCCTCCTCTGAAAATATCATTATGGCGGAGCTATCTCAGATCAAATCATAGCAAGAACAAATTCAGAATCAACAAGTTGAAATTTTGAAGACACTACGACAGATGAATGAAAAAATAGATATCATGTATCAGCACTGTGGATTACCTCCTAAGGATTAAATTGATGTATCTTTTTATTCTGTCCTGTTTGCTTTTAATAAACAAGTTCATGTTTGTCATCGATTGTACGATAACTGATCTTTCCTTTAGATAACTACTGTCTTAATCTGCATAGATGATGATGTCTTTTGGATAAACTATTTCTGGCAAATTTGAATGATGAACTTTGATAAATGCTAAACCTTTTTCTATGATCATCAATTAGCTGGCTTGTCTCTTTTTGTTGATGACAAAGGGGGAGAAGTGATGACTTACACCAGAACGATAGCATGGCTAATATGAATTACAAAAACTTGTGTGATATGAATGTCTTATATGACTTGCAAATCCTTAGATTGATATCATGAAATTTATATTGAAAATGTTTATCTTCCGTGTGTTATGAATGTCTTATATGACTTGCAAATCCTTGAAAATATCACAAGATTGATATCATGAAATTTATATTGAAAATGTTTATCTTCTGTGTGATATGAATGTCTTATATGACTTGCAAATCCTTGAAAATATCACAAGATTGATATCATGAAATTTATATTGAAAATCTTTATCTTCTATCGTAGCAAAACTGGTCCCGTATCATTTAACTTATGATTTTCATCGAAGTTTCGTACTTACTATTGTTTAATGAGGATAACGATAAAGTTCCACGATTAGAACTTAGCGGGTTATGCTTGAATCCAATGGGATGGAATTCAAGTGTTTTTTATCTTCTCATAATATGGCATATAGATAGGGGGAGTTATGTTTAACTCCGTCATCAATTGATTGTCATCATCAAAAAGGGGGAGATTGTTGAATCTCGGATTTTGATGATATAATCAATTGGTGGGTTAATTGATCTAATCCATATTATTGAGTTAAGTGTGCAGGATTAACTACGATAACCAGAAAACATAAAGCAAGGATACCGGAGTCGAGCTCGATGGACGTTTAAGAGACCGAAGAATCATCGGAGATGCAGCCGGAACCATCCGAGAAGAAATCGGGAACGTGTCGGAAGTTCGCCGAAGAAATCGTCGGAGGCTCGCGGAGATCACCAAGAAGGCTCGGCTACTCATTAAAGTCATCACAAAGATTGGGAGCTTGCAGGGAGTCCGTCGGAAGAAGTTCGTCGGAAAGCTCGCCGGAACAAGACTCGACGTTCGCGGTTAAAAAAACTTGCTTAGGATGTTTTTTTTGTGTTATGTAGTTCACCTGTAATTAGGATTAGGATTAAGAAATAATCCTATATCCTGGTTAGGGGCCAACTGGGCCCAAAGTCAGATTTGGTTTGGGCTAAAATTAAGCCAAACAAATGAATTGGAGAGCCAGGCGGTGGCACCGCCTGGCTGGGCGGTGACACCTCCTTGGCTGGGTGGTTGCACCGTCTAGCACCCGAGCGCTGGGCGGTGGCACCGCCTGGCTGGGCGGTGGAACTGCCAGCATCGGGAACCCTAAGAGAATTCAAATTTTGGAGCCCAAAATTTGAATCCTCTTGAGGCCTATAAATACCCCTCAAATCTCAGCTGAGGTTACAACTTTTGAAAAGCATTTTGATTGAAATAAAAGTCTTAAAATGTCTTAGCAAGTCTTGTTTTCAATTTGCTAGAGAGTTCTCCTCCTCCTTTCTTATTGAAAATTTGTAAGAGGTTGAGCTGCTTGTAAAAGGTTGTAAGAGGGGTGTTTACCCTTCCATTTCAAGAGACTTGCTAGTGGAAGGTGGGAGCCTCATCGAAGAGGGGCCTCGTAAGTGGAGTAGGTCATTTGACCGAACCACTCTAAAAATCGGCATAATCTCTGGTTTGCTTTTTATTATTGTCATTTACATTACTGCAAATCTTCTTACTGCTTTAGTTCCTTATTACTCTTGCTGCGCAACTTCAAGAATACGCCTTCAAGTTAAATTTCTCAAGTTTCGTTCTTAACGTACGAAAGATTTTGATTAAAATCGAAGTTTTAATCCGCTGCACTAATTCACCCCCCCTCTTAGTGCCGCTCCGATCCTAACACTGCCCTCGCCTACAGGCGGCACGCCCGCTGGCGACGATGCCGCTGCGGGTGGGCGCCCCCTTCGGGCGCCGCTGCCTCCGCAGGCGGTGCTGTCCCACCGGGCGACTGCCCCTGTGGGGGGAGTTCCGCTCGCAGGAGCAGCGACGACAGGCGCCGCTGCCCGTGGGCTGCCAGCCCCGCCAGCAGCAAGCATGCTGCAAGCAGACCGCCGGCCGGCTGCTGTAGGCACAGCGCTTGCGCATGCGCCAGCGCTGTGCTGCCTGGCTGCAACTGCGGTTGCCGCTGCAGGTGGCTGCAGGCATGCAGATCGAGGGCAGCAACTGTTGCTGCCCTTCTTCGCTTTTGCGTCAACGATTTTGACGTCAAAATTCTTCCTAAACACAATACAAGCAGTTCAAAACCAACCATTCGCACGAACAACCTGGCTCTGATACCACTGTTGGGAAATCATTGGGGGGGCGACATCATATGTGCAGCGGAAGAACAAGAAAACAAAAATCCCCGATTCCCAAAAAGATGTTCGTCGTCGTGCGAAGATTGGTGCGCAAAAATCCGCAAAACACAAAACTGCGTATAGAGATTGTGTTACCTAGGGAGATCGTATATCCCTGTTTCCTTGCAGATCCTTAGGAGAGGGTGAAGGAGGTCAAGCGTCCTCCTCTCTAGCGGTGATCCACACAGCAGGGTTGCAACGACGCTCCTCAAAACTCCAGGCCTACTCTGAGGTGGAGAGGGAGAGGAGAATAGGAAAGGCAAGCAAAGACTCTAGCCTATGAGGCTGTGAATCCCTCCTATTTATAGAGATCCCGTGTCAAACCCTAATGGGTCCTTCCTTAGTGGGTATTGGATCTGCATCCAATAAGACAAGGGCTCCGTCGGATATCTCATATCCGAACCTCTACTCATCGCAATGCCTACCATATGTGTGTGACCCTCTAGGCCCAATATCGAGCTGGCCGTGAGTCATACCTATCAGAACTCCTTCTAACTCAGTGAATTATTATCTCTTTAATAATTCACTCGACTCATCGAATACGGACGTACTAGGCCACTACGCCGTAGTCCCCAGACGATACAGGGGAATCCAATCCATTGGACCTGTCTGTCCTTAGTTACCATGTACCTATAGTCCCTCATCCATCTAATATCCCAGAGACCGTATATCGAGCATGGTGCTGTCAAACCCATACGGTTTCTACTCGAGTCTCGCTCTAATCGGATTCTCCCGGAGAACTCTTTCTCTCTCAACCCGAATGACTCTGGCCAGGGATTTGTCTGAGCAAGAACACATAGGATATTCCTCTCATGACGCCAAGAGTGGATGATCCTCTATTGACACTCAATAGCCCTCGTAAGGTCGACTACCACTCCCAATGACCAGCTGTACTAGATCTGGGGACAGCCAAACCTATAAGTCTGGCATCAAAGAGTGGAGCACTCATACAGGACATCCTTGGTGTCTCAAGTCTAAGGACCAGATACACCACTAGGACTACGGAATCACTGTCTGACAATAAGGCATCATCAACCATCCAGCATTCCGTAAGCGGATCAATCAGTGAACTCATTCTCCAATGAGCACCTGTACTGTATCCCTAGTGTCCCTACACGAGCAGCTATGAGACCAGCTGCATCCATCATATGGACGGGTATACAGCACACCAGTCTATCCGATTATCACGATGTCCCTCTCGAGTAACCTATGACCGGGATTATTTAGGATATGTGTTTAAAGGTGAATCGATCTCATTATCGTGATCTCATCACGATCCGATTCCCATTGCACAAATCCAAGGACATCATAATATATATATGCATTTATGCAATAGTTATAAAGTGATATACGCCAAAATATAATAAGCAAAAAGATTCTGTATCAAGTCACACGTGCCATCACTCACGTGATTGGCTTGCTGGGCACCTATGACTAGCAGTTGCATTCCTGGGGGAATTCCATTACGCCAACATCACCCCCACCCTCGACCTTTTCCTCTCTTGTTATCACCTTTGCAAGGGCTCGGGGGGCTATTTCTTATCGGCCCGAACGAGTTTTCGTGTCGGGGGTGCCCCTTCCAGTAACAAGGGATGAAAGGTGAGGTTTTTCTATATTAGCCGGGCATAGGACTGGGGCTTCGGGGTTCGATGGTCCGCGAGGGCGATCGACAACACCACCCCCTGTTTGGGCGACGTAGAGCGCCAAGCTCTAGGGAGGCTTAGAGAGATTCTCCCCAGGTCGCAGGCCATCCGGACCATGACCGAACAATGGCTAGTCGATGCAGGCCTTAGCCCGATGCCTCCGGGTACTAACTTTTCCCGTCTCTTACAGAAATGGTGAACCTTCGGTCGCTCCTAGAGGGTCAAGCATCGCAACCCCCTCTTCCAGCTCCGCTGGTCGACCCGCAACCCCCTCCTCCGGCTCTGCAGACCGATCCGCAACCCGGCTCAGAGGATGCCCCGTTGGAGGTCGAGGCTGGACGCCTTTCAAAGAAGGTGAAGACAACCCCGTCGAGGGGGCCTGAAGCGGGTTCCCGTCACGGCGGGGCAGGACCTAGTCGACGGACGATTGGGAAGGGTCCGCGCCCCGTCTCCGTAAGCGACCTATGCCGACTCCCTACCGGGGATGGGGGGCCGTTCCTAACGCGGCGGGCGAGCGAGATCCCGCTCAGCGAGCCCAACGAGCCCCTGGTCGCCCGTTGGGAGGGCTTGTCCCGGAGGGATAGGGTGTGGGCCGGAGGGGATCCCTCTGCAGCGTTCCTCCGAGGCGCGCTCCATCCTGACATGGCTCAGGACTTGTACGTCCTGCCTTCGGAGTGTTAGGATCGGAGCGGCACTAAGAGGGGGGGGTGAATTAGTGCAACGGATTAAAACTTGGATTTTAACAAAATCTTTCGTACGTTAAGAACGAAACTTGAGAAATTTAACTTGAAGGCGTATTCTTAAAGTTGCACAGCAAGAGTAATAAGGAACTAAAGCAGTAAGAAGATTTGCAGTAATGTAAATGACAATAATAAAAAGCAAACCAGAGATTAAGCCAATTTTTAGAGTGGTTCGGTCAAATGACCTACTCCACTTGCGAGGCCCCTCTTCGATGAGGCTCCCACCTTCCACTAGCAAGTCTCTTGAAATGGAAGGGTGAATACCCCTCTTACAACTTTTACAAGCGGTTCACTCTCTTACAGATTTTCAACAAGAAAGAAGGAGGTGAACACTAGCAAATTAAAAACAAGACAAGCTAACACTTTTCTAAGGCTTTTCTCTCAAACACTTGCTGCTCAAAAAGTTGTTCTCTCAGCTGAGATTTGAGGGGTATTTATAGGCCTCAAGAGGATTCAAATTTGGGCTTCAAAATTTGAATTCTCTTTGGGTTCCCGCTGCAGGCGGTGCCACCGCCCAGCCAAGCGGTGCCACCGCCTACAGTGTTTTCAGCCCGACTACAGTGTTTTCAGCCACTAGTTGGGCTTCACTCTTGGCTCTCTAGTTCGCTGGTTTAGCTTAATTTTTAGCCTAAACCAACTCTGACTTTGGGCCCAGTTGGCCCCTAACCAGGATATAGGATTATCTCTTAATCCTAATCCTAATTACAAGTGGACTACATAACCAAAACACATCCTAAGCAAATTTTTAACCGCGAACGTCGAGTCTTGTTCTGGCGAGCTTTCCGACGAACTTTCTGCTGACGGGCTTCTAGCAAGCTCCCGAACTTGTGATGACTTTAATGAGTAGCCGAGCCTTCTCGGTGATCTCCGTGAACCTCCGACGATCTCTTCGGCGAACTTCCGAAAATTCCGACAGGTTCCCGATTTCTTCTCGGTTGGTTCTGGCAGCATCTCCGACGATTCTTCGAACTCTTAAACGTCCATCGAACTTGACTCCGGTATTCTCACTTTGTGTTTTCTGGTTATTGTAGTTAATCCTACACACACAAGCAAACACTCTACTCCGATCTAGACAATTATTATAACGCAAATTGACATTCTGTTGCCCGGCACGTCATTGGTTGGCGCTTCATCCGATTCTTCGGTGCATCGTCCTCTCTTGCGGCTTGTTGCCCAATCGGCGGTTGACCTCCGCAACCCCGATATTCTTAGCGCAATTTCGCTCTCCTTGGCCCGATGCCCGACGCCTGAAGCCTTCTGCCATCCAATATCCTGACGTGATCTCCTCCGACGCAACGTCAATTCCTCCTGCGTTAATTGTCTAATCCTGATCGAGTAGACCTGTATCACTCAAAATGTAGTCAAACATTTAAACACAATCAATTAGTTTCATCATCAAAATCCGAGATTCAACAATCTCCCCCTTTTTGATGATGACAACTAATTGATGACTAACGGAGTTAACCTTAACTCCCCGGAGTTTAACTAAACTCCCCCTATCAATATGCCATTGATAGAACACTTGGATTATCCCAAATCCAAGTAACATTCATCACATGTTATGAAAAACATTTAAACTATCATGCAAATATAAAATATTTAATTCAATGCATGAAGTCATCAATATACTTCTCCCCCTTTGTCATCAACAAAAAGGAGAAGTTCCTACTCTTATGTGTTTAGAGAAAAAAGTTTCATACATTGCATGAAAAACATAGTATCAAATTTTATCATCATGCAATCTAGCAATTAAAGATGTGTAAGTTTAGCATGTTTGCATTTCTTGATATAACAACTAATTGCTTCTCTTTATACTACATGCTAGCAAGTTTCAAGCTAGCAAATTTTTGCTTCCTTTGGAATGTTTGAGCTAGCAATTTTGAAAAAGTGAGCAAGTTTTGCAACATACAAGCTAGTAAAAATTTCGAAAGCAAATGCAAGATAGCTTTCTTATGCAGGCACATGACTCTTGCTTCCTATTGCAATGTGCAAGTTGCATGTTTTTGAAATATCCAAGTTCAACATTGGATACCAACATTGCATAATTAACATAATCTCCTAGTTTTATCATTATGTAATTTTGCTATCATCATAGATATGCAAGGTAGTACGATAGTAATTTCTACAACATACAAGCTAGCAAATTTTATAATATTTTTAGAGCATGCAAGCTAGTAGTTTTGAGATGTACAAGAAAGCAACCCTTGCTTCTTGAAATATACAATTTTGCTAGATGTTCACGTTAGCATGTTTTGCTTCTTGAGATAGGCAAGATAGTAATATTCAAGAAGACAACTTTTGCTTCTTGAAATAAGCAAGTTAGCAATCTTTGCTACTTAAGATAGACAAGCTAGCAATCAAGTTTTGCATCTTCTTGACTTGTGCAAGCTAGCTATCTCCCCCTTTGTCATTGTCAAAAAGAAGGGAAGAACAATACAATCATGTAATTCATTTCCCTTTACTATAATCTTCAAATCATGACAAGGGTAAATAACAAAGATAAAATTGATTGTCAAAAGACATATATCATTTTTGACAAATTTCTTCAATTGTAAATAGAAAACATGATATGAAACAATCTTGATTCAAAAGGAAAACTCAAGTTATAAATTATCAAGATATCAAGTAGCGTATCATGATTTACAAGAACAAGTTTCTTGTTAGTTAATAGCGAAAAGAATCATAGGAGAACAAAATCTCAATTCATGCATATAAAATCTTATGATTCACATAGAACATCTCCTCTTTTATAAAACAAGAGAATCATGATGAAGAATCTTGATTTACATAGAGTTTCAAAATATAATTATCAATATCATGAATACTAAAAGACCATGAAAATTTTGATAAATATCCTTTTAAATAGAAAACAAACTTGATTCATTCAATAGAAAATTGTGAGAAATCAAGATCATGATTTCAATAAAATCCATTAAATTCAAATCATTTTCATAATCCATGAGATTCATAAAAATAATACAAATAGATTCATCAAAATCAATAATATAGAAAAAATAATTTTCAAGAAGAAAAATGTTCTTCTCTTTTAGTTGCTTCAATTCATGTGATTTATTTCATTCAAGCATGCCTCCCTTTTTTTTTTTTATGTCAAATAAAAACATGTATCATGTTTAAAACCGAAAGTGCTAGATTTATTATGACAAGGATCAATAAGGCACTTTCATTATGGTAAAAAGAAAATCGATAATCTGTAAATTACAAGATTCATTATGCATAATTTTAAAAATCTTATGCATAGAACAAAATCATCAATCATGATATCAAGACATTTATCATTTAAAGCATTCATGATTCACATCATATGCAATACATCACATATATTATCATAATAAAAGGCATAAGTATTTCATGCATCATTCCAAATTATAAATATTTCAAATCATAATGGTATTAATTTGTCAAATTGCATCCTACCATGCATGATCATAACTTTTCATTTGTATGCATCAAAATAATCTCAAGAGTATTTCATGCATGATTTTATATCACCAAATAAGGAATATCAAGAAGAAAATAATTGGTGATGAGATAAACATTTCATGAATATAAGGAATTACATAAAAATTTTATCATGAAGGATTAGAACATGTGAATACCAGAAGACATGATTTCTTTTTGAAAAACCTACTCATTAATAATCAAAAGAAAATCTTAGGAGATCGATTAATGAAAAATCTTGATTCATAATAAATCTTAATTTGTAAATATCACGGAATCAAGATCATGATTTTAGATAAAACTCATTCAAATTCAAATCGTCTAAATCATCAAAATCTCAACATTTCTTTCAAGAGATTCAAAATGACATAAATAATTTTATTGGTCTCTTAGGTATAAATCAATAAGATAGAGAAAAAGAAAATTTTCAATAAGAAATCTTTCCTCCTTTTGTTTCAACTTATTGATTGATTCCATGCATGCATCTCCTTTTCTTTCAAATCCATGCATCATCGTTTTAAAAAAAAATCAAAGATCATCAAGATAAAAAAGTGCAACACATAATTCAAAAAAAATGATTTCAACTCATTACTTCAAGTCAAATCAATATCATGATTTTGATATAACTCATTTGTAATTCAAATCATCAAACCAAAATCATTTTCAAGGGATTCATATAAATCAACAAGATAGAGAAAAATAATTTTCAAGAACAATGCTTTTCTCTTTTTAGTTATTTAAATTCATGTCATTTATGCTAGATAAAAATGTGCATCAACATTTAGGATCGAAAAATGAATTTTGTCATAAAAACCATCAAGACCAAAAAATCATCATGTATAACTTTGCAATCTCATGCATAAAATCATCAAATCATAGCATCAAAACTTTTAATAGTTTCATTACAACATCAAGTAAGGTTTTATTGAACATAATTTTGAATGATTCTTATAGATATTTAAAATTTCTTTAGTTTTACTTTATATGATTGACTTTATATTAGCATGCTTCAAATTTTTGTTCTTATGTCAAAACTATACATCATGTTTGAAAACCAAAGATAAGGTTCATAAAAAATCATCAAGCCTTCCATTCAAAAGTCATGCATCGTCATTGAAAATCAATATGGAAATCGTCAAAATACAAATTCTTGCTTCTCAAGCACATATATAAGATTAATCTTACTAGGTGTATAAGCATTAGATTTATATTTAACATTTTACTGCATTAACATAACACATGCAATTTTCAAGAAAATTAATCCTAAACTTAAATTAAAAATAACTCAAGAAAGTATTATGTAATATCGAAATAAATTAGTGGGATTTTGATTACCTCATTGTTGAAAGAGGGTGAGGCATAGTTTGCCACCTCGCCTTTCTTGATTTTCTCCTCGTCTTCGGAAGAGCTCAATTCATCCCAACTTTTGTTCTTCTTGCGTTCAAAGCAAGTAGTTCCATTCTTTTTGCTTTTTAATTTTTGTTTCATTTGTAGTTTAAGTTCACCATCACTTGAGCTTATGCTCGAGTGGTCTTCATGTGTTCTATGTCCCAAATCCTTCCTATCATTTGGAAGGTTGTTCTCGAGTTTCTTTTTTGTCACATTGTTCATTTCATGGGTCATTAGAGACCCAATAAGTTCTTCGAGAGGGAATGTTTTAAGGTCCTTGGCCTCTTGAATGGCCGTAACTTTTGGATCCCAACTTTTTGGAAGGGATCTTAAGATTTTAGTGACTAGTTCAAAATTAGAAAAATCTTTACCAAGAGCTTTGAGTCCATTGATGACATCCGTAAACCGGGTGTACATGTCTCCGATGGACTCACTTGGTTTCATTCGGAAAAGTTCGTAAGAGTGCACAAGGATGTTGATTTTGGACTCTTTCACTCGGCTAGTGCCTTCATGAGTGACCTCAAGAGTTCTCCAAATATCAAAAGCCGAATCACACATTAAAACACGATTAAATTCGTTTTTGTCTAGTGCACAAAACAAGGCATTCATAGCCTTTGCATTTAAAGCAAAAACCTTCTTCTCCGATTCATCCCATTCGCTCATCGGAAGAGAAGATTTTTGAAATCCATTCTCGACAATAGACCAAAGCTCAAAGTCCATAGAAATGAGGAAGATTCTCATGCGAGTCTTCCAATATGTGTAATCCGACCCATTAAACAAAGGTGGTCGTGCAATAGAATGGCCCTCTTGCATGCCGGAGTAAGCCATCTCTCTTGGGTATTAAACCAAATATGAGAGATAACCTTGCTCTGATACCACTTGTTAGGATCGGAGCGGCACTAAGAAGGGGGGGTGAATTAGTGCAGCGGATTAAAACTTGGATTTTAACAAAATCTTTCGTACGTTAAGAACGAAACTTGAGAAATTTAACTTGAAGGCGTATTCTTAAAGTTGCACAGCAAGAGTAATAAGGAACTAAAGCAGTAAGAAGATTTGCAGTAATGTAAATGACAATAATAAAAAGCAAACCAGAGATTACGCCGATTTTTAGAGTGGTTCGGTCAAATGACCTACTCCACTTGCGAGGCCCCTCTTCGATGAGGCTCCCACCTTCCACTAGCAAGTCTCTTGAAATGGAAGGGTGAATACCCCTCTTACAACTTTTACAAGCGGTTCACTCTCTTACAGATTTTCAACAAGAAAGAAGGAGGTGAACACTAGCAAATTAAAAACAAGACAAGCTAACACTTTTCTAAGGCTTTTCTCTCAAACACTTGCTGCTCAAAAAGTTGTTCTCTCAGCTGAGATTTGAGGGGTATTTATAGGCCTCAAGAGGATTCAAATTTGGGCTTCAAAATTTGAATTCTCTTTGGGTTCCCGCTGCAGGCGGTGCCACCGCCCAAGGCTCGAGTGCTGGGCGGTGCCACCGCCCAGCTAGGCGGTGCCACCGCCTACAGTGTTTTCAGCTCGACTACAGTGTTTTCAGCCACTAGTTGGGCTTCACTCTTGGCTCTCTAGTTCGCTGGTTTAGCTTAATTTTTAGCCTAAACCAACTCTGACTTTGGGCCCAGTTGGCCCCTAACCAGGATATAGGATTATCTCTTAATCCTAATCCTAATTACAAGTGGACTACATAACCAAAACACATCCTAAGCAAATTTTCAACCGCGAACGTCGAGTCTTGTTCTAGCGAGCTTTCCGACGAACTTTCTGCTGACGGGCTTCTAGCAAGCTCCCGAACTTGTGATGACTTTAATGAGTAGCCGAGCCTTCTCGGTGATCTCCATGAACCTCCGACGATCTCTTCGGCGAACTTCCGAAAATTCCGACAGGTTCCCGATTTCTTCTCAGTTAGTTCTGGCAGCATCTCCGACGATTCTTCGGACTCTTAAACGTCCATCGAACTTGACTCCGGTATTCTCACTTTATGTTTTCTGGTTATCGTAGTTAATCCTGCACACACAAGCAAACACTCTACTCCGATCTAGACAATTATTATAACGCAAATTGACATTCTGTTGCCCGGCACGTCATTGGTTGGCGCTTCATCCGATTCTTCGGTGCATCGTCCTCTCTTGCGGCTTGTTGCCCAATCGACGGTTGACCTCCGCAACCCCGATATCCTTGGCGCAATTTCGCTCTCCTTGGCCCGATGCCTGACGCCCGAAGCCTTCTGCCATCCAATATCCTGACGTGATCTCCTCCGACGCAACGTCAATTCCTCCTGCGTTAATTGTCTAATCCTGATCGAGTAGACCTGTATCACTCAAAATGTAGTCAAACATTTAAACACAATCAATTAGTTTCATCATCAAAATCCGAGATTCAACACGGAGGTGCTACTCAACAAGTCCGCCCAGTCACTGACCTGGGTAAGTATGTCTTCGCTTTTCGGGTTCGTCTGTCCGATGCTGACCTGCTTGATCCGTTCCGCCTTATGCAGGGCCTCCACTATGCGACGGCCCTGATGGACAGGGTGCGTGACGCCGGCCTGGTTATTGGGGGCCTCATCAACCGCAACGCCGAGCTCCACCGCCAGGTCATGGAGGTTAGAGCTGGGGCCGGCTCGGAGGCCGTGGCGGCCGCCGAGAAGTGCGCGGCGGATCTTGGGGCGGAGGCGGAGCGCCTCCGGTCGGAGCTTGAGGCCTCCAAGAAGGCAAACGAGGGGCTCCAAAAAACAATAAGGGTGGAGCGGACCGAACTCCGCCTAGTGAAGGCGGAGGCGAGCGCCCTCAGCAAAAAGCTGGAGGAGGCGAAGGTCGAAGCAAAGGCGGCCTCGGAGGCACTGGCGGAAGAGGTCCAACTTCGACCCGCAAAAGAGAAGGAGCTCTTCGAGGCATACAAGAGGTCGGAGGGGTTCGAACTTGGGCTGACGTGGACGGGGCGGGTGTCCTTCGAATATGGATACCGCATCACCACGTCCCGTTTCCGCGCTCGTCTCCCTGGTCTTGAGGTGGAGGAGGACCCCTTCACCCCTCACCCCGAGGACCAGGGGGTGGACATGCCCGAGGAGGTCCCCTTCGACGATCGCTTGGAGGTCCCCCAACAATGAGGAAAGGGTCTTGTATTTTGTTTTGCTAGTTGGTTTTTGTAAGTCGAGTCTTGTAAGTCGGCCTGCTTTCTAAATAAAAGGAAACTTTTCTTCTCTCATCTGTTGTCTTCTTCTTCTTCTTTTCCTAAGCGAGAAGCTTCTCCCCCCCTCAGATGAAAAAAGCTTCTTCTTCTTTAAACGAAAAGGACTCTTTGTTTCAGACAAAAAACTTCTTAAGGTTCCAGACATTCCAGGTTCTCGGTAAGGGAGAGTCTCCATCGCCGTGAGCCGGTAAGTACCCGATCGGACTACCTCGACGACCCGATAAGGTCCCTCCCACTTGGGGGCTAGCTTCCCCCTTGCTCGGGTCGGGTCGCTGACCTCGGTCTTTCGTAGGACCAGGTCGCCTAACTTAATCGGTCGGGGTCGTACCTTTCTATTGTAGACCCTTGCGATGGCTCTCTTGTAGGAGAGGGCCTTCAGGTGTGCGTTGGTGCGTCGCTCCTCGAGCATGTCGAGGCTGGCACGAAGTCCCTCGTTCGAGGCTTCCTCGTCATAGCTCCTTGTCCGAAGGGTGGCGATAGCCACCTCGGGTGGCAAGACAGCTTCGGTTCCGAACGTCAGGCTATATGAGGACTCTCCAATCGTGGTCTTGGGAGTAGTGCGCAGTGACCATAGGACGCTAGGGAGTTCGTCCGTCCAGGCCGATCGGGCTGCGGACACTCTCCTTTTGAGTCCATCTAAGATGGACCGATTGGTTACCTCCGCCAGCCCGTTCGTCTGAGGGTGGGCCACCGAGTTGAACCTTAGTTGGATGCCATGTCCGGCATAGAACTCCTGGAACTTTCTACCGGCGAACTGAGGTCTGTTATCTGTAATAATGGTTTTGGGAAACCCGAACTGGGTCACTAGATTTCTCCACACGAATTTCTCCATTTGATGTTCCGTGATTGTTGCCAACGGCTCGGCCTCGACCCACTTTGTGAAATAATCCACTCCCACGATGATGTACTTCCGTTGCCCCGAAGCCGAGGGGAAAGGTCCAAGCAGGTCCAACCCCCACTGCGCGAATGGCCACGCGCAATCGATGGGGCTGAGCGGGACCGCAGGCTGTTGGGGTGTGCGGGCGTGTTCTTGGCACGAACCGCACCGCTGCACGTAGGCTTTCACGTCCCGGTGCATGGTCAGCCAGTAGTAACCTTGGCAGAGTATTTTGTGCGCCAAGGTTCGCTCGCCGATGTGTTCTCCGCAGACTCCCTCGTGGATCTCGGCCAAGATCGTCTGGGCCTCGTCGGGCTCCAAGCATCGTAGGAGGGGGTAGGTGAAGGACCGCCTATAAAGCCGCCCGCTCACCTCGGTGTACCACGCGTGTGTACGACGCAAGCGCCGAGCCGCAACTTCGTCGTGGGGAAGGGTCCCATCCCGTTTGAAGTGAAGCAGCTCTTGTACCCATGTGATCGTCGCGCCAAGGACCGTAGCCGCAACTTCGACAGCGCGGGTAGGAAGCTCCTCGACCTCTTGCCATGCTTTGGGGGTCGGCGTTGACGCGAGCTTAGCTAGCGCGTCGGCTTGCTCGTTCTCCTCCCTCGGAACATTAGATAACGTAAAATGAGGGAACTTGGCAGTCAGGTCCCTTACCTGTGCCAGGTATTTCGCCATGGTTGGGTCCCGAGCCTCGTACCCACCGCTGAGCTGCTCAGCCACAAGCGGCGAGTCGCTGAGGACGTGTATAGCGGCCACCTGCATCTCGAGGGCCAACCTGAGTCCTGCTAGGAGCGCCTCGTATTCCGCTTCATTGTTCGTGGCTTTAAACCCGAAGCGGAGGGAGCGCTCGAACGAGCGGCCGTCAGGGGCAAGCAGAACCAGTCCAGCATCGGCACCCTTTTAGCTGGCCGAGTCATCCACGTGTAGGATCCAGGCCTCGGGAGGTTGCTCGAGATCCCCGTCTGCCACCTGAGTTAGCTCCGCAATGAAGTCGGCTACTGCCTGGGCCTTGATGGCGGTCCTGGGCACGTATCTTATATCATGCTCGCCGAGCTCCACCGCCCATTTGAGGAGCCGTCCTGCAACATCAAACTTAGATAAGACCTGCCGAAGGGGTTGGTCGGTGATGACCTCCACCGGGTGGGCCTGGAAGTAGGGGCGCAACTTCCGAGCTGACAGTACCAGGGTGAGTGTGAGTTTCTCTATTGGCGGGTAACGCCCCTCGGGTCCGCTTAGGATGTGGCTGACGTAGTAGATCGGAAGTTGTTCGCCGGTGCTTTCTTTGATCAGGACGGAACTGACTGCATGGGGGGAGGCCTCTAGATAGAGGCCCAGCTTATCCCCGGGAGAAACAGAGGTGAGTCGGGGGAGGCTGGCCAGGTGCTGCTTCGTTTGTTTGAAAGCTTTCTCGCACTCCGTCGTCCACTGGAAGTTTTTCGGGTTTTTGAGCGCCCTGAAGAAGGGGAGGCAGCGATCGCCCGACTGGGCGAGGAAGCGAGACATGGCAACAAGCCTTTCGTTAAGTCGCTGCAGGTCTTTGATCGTCCGGGGTGACTGCATGTCGATGATTGCCTGGACCTTCTCCGGGTTGGCGTCAATTCCTCTTTCGTGTATGATGAACCCGAGGAATTTCCCGGAGGTGACGCCAAAGGCGCATTTTGTGGGGTTAAGTCGCATACCGAACTTGCGTAGCATGGCGAACGCCTCGTTTAGGTCGGCAAGGTGTGCTCCAGCCTCCTGGCTTTTCACGATCATGTCATCCACATAAACTTCCATGTTCCTCCCGATCTGATGGGCGAACATCTTATTCACCGTTCTCTGATATGTGGCCCCGGCGTTCTACAACCCGAACGGTATGACCTTATAGAAGTACACCCCTTGATCGGTGAGGAAGGCCGTATGCTCTCTATCTTCGGGTGCCATCCTGATCTGGTTGTATCCCGAATAGGCATCCATGAAAGAGAGGCATGCGTGTCCGGCCGTTGCGCCGACCAGTTGGTCGATCCTCGGGAGGGGGTAGTAGTCTTTCGGGCATGCATTATTGAGACTAGTGTAGTCAATGCACATCCTCCAGCTTCCATTGTGTTTTTTCACAAGGACCACATTGGACAGTCATTGGGGATATCTGGCTTCTTCTATGAAGCCTGCCGCTAAGAGACGGGCCACCTCTTCTCGTATGGCACGTTGCCGGTCAGGGGCCTGCCGCTTGGATCGACGCCCGTCATGTCAGATGGGGACTAGGCGAAGATGTCGGCATTTTCCCGCAGGAGGCCGACGAGCTATTCTCGTTCCTGTTCGGGTAGTTCTGAACCAACTTTGACCGTCCGGTCAGGCCGGGCTTCTTGTAATGGTATATCAACGGTGGACCCCCTTGGCTCGGGATGAGGGGCTGGTTTTTTTGTTTCCCGCGGATCTTCCAGCAGCGGCTCGATCCTAGTCCTCTTGTGTAGTGAAACGGTGGTCAGGTAGCACTGCCTGGACTCTCGGGGGCTTCCCGTAACTTCTCCGACCCCAGCGTGAGTCGGGAACTTGATGGTTTGGTAGTAGGTCGAGACGACGACTCTGACCTTGTTGAGGGTCGGCCGTCCGAGTATGGCGTTGTAAGCAGTGGGAAGGTCGACCACCAAAAAGGTGGTCATCACCGTCTTCGACCTCGGTGGGACCCCTAGGGTCAAGGGCAGAGTAATAGCCCCTAGAGGTGATATCGAATCTCCTGTGAATCCGGTGAGCGCTGAACTCATTGGCCTCATGTTCTCCCTGGCCAAGCCAAGCTTCTGGAAGGCGTCGAAGTAGAGTATATCGGCCGAGCTCCCAGTGTCGACCATGATCCTTCTTACCTGCACGTTGGCTACCCTAGCCGATATCACAAGGGCGTCGTCGTGTTCGGGTCGCTCGGATACCCCGGTCGGGAAGGTGATTTCGGGCTCGGGCCCGTGTCCAGGGGTTACGTCTGCCTTTCTTCCCGACAAGGAGCCCCGCGCACACACCCCCCCCCCCGATGCGGGGCAGCCAGCGATTACATCGATGTGTCGCTCGACGGGACCCTTCGGGCGAGGGGATAGCTCTTTGTCCGGCAGAAGGTAGTGGCCGAGGTGCCCTCGGCGGATGAGCTCCTCGATTTGCCTTTTTAGCTCACGACACTGTTCAGTGTCGTGCCCATGTTGCCGGTGGAAGCGGTAGTATTTTGAACGGTCCGCGAGCTTTCGCGGGTTCCTCATTGGGTGGGGCTCCTTGAGTAGTCCCTTCCCCTTCTCATGGAGAAAAATTTCCGTTCGGGACGAATTCAAGGCGGGGAGAGGAGGCCTTGGGTTGGATCTGTCCAACTTACGATGGGACGCGGCGGGTTGTTGCTATCGGGGCGGCTCCGACTTCACTTTTTTGTGCTCCTCCCGCTTCCCAGCCATCCATGTCTCCGTGACGACGAACTGGCCAGCACGCTGAAGCATTTCGGGGACTGCGGCGGGGGGTCGTTCCACGAGAGACCAGAAGAACCTGGAAGGCCATAGGCCTGTCATGAATGCCTGCATCAACAGAGAGGGGTGAGCATCCGAGAGCCCGCGAATTTGCATCGTAAAGCGGTTCACAAAATGGGAGAGGGGCTCGTCCTCCCTTTGGTTGAGTCCAAGGAGTAATACCACGGATGGCTTTGGTCGAGCGTAAGCCAGGAAGTTAAGCTCGAAATCTTTGGCGAGTTGGTCGAAGGAGGCGACGGTCCCGGCCTTCAGAATGCTGTACCACGTGCGGGCTGGCCCCTACAGGGTTGTTGGGAACGCCCTGCACATCAAGGCGTCGGAAGTCCCGTATAGCGCCATCTGTGTGCGAAAAGCGGTCACGTGGTACGCTGGGTCAGCGGCGCCGTCATACGTGTCCAGCGAGGGGAGGCGGAAGTGTGACGGGATTGCCTGATCTTGGATCGCGGGGGTGAACGGGGACCCTTGCTGTCTGTCTACTCCGAGCTCTCCTTTCAACTTACGGACTTCCTGTTGTACTTCGTTGAGTCTTTGACTGACGAGGCGCAACTGAGCTCGTAGGGCATTTGTGGAGTCGGCAAACGGAGCCTCGCGCTCGGGGCGGCTCGCCGTGTCTTCTGCCTCCCGGCTCCCGGGCCGAGTTATCGGGTTCCGAGGCGAGCCAGGGAGCTCGGGAAGAGGTACGTGAGTCCAGACGAGGGTTTCCTATTGCTGCGAAGGCCGAGTTGTACGCGGAGGGGTCCGCTGGGAGACGATCGGGATGATGGTCTGCACCATGCTTATCAGAGCTCGGACTTGATAAGCGAGGTCATGAAAGGCCTCGGGAGACACCGGTGACGGGCCGGCGGGTGCGCCATTGGCAGGTGATAAGCCTGGGTCATTGAACAATTGCTGGTAACATTCTGATGCCACTGCGGGGCATTCGTCACGGGTTTCAATGTGCGGAGGGTGTTCCCCCGGGGTGGGGAGCCCGACGGTTGAGGGCTTACCAAAGTGGATTCGCTGATCGCTTGACATTCGGGGACCCTCCTTCTAGCGCCAATCTGTTATGGTAAGTAACTTTTTTTGCCATGATCTTGGGGTCGACGCGGCTGGTTTAGGGGTCCGAACGGCTGGGATCAGGCACGACTCCTTTCGGGATCTTGTGGCGGCCGATTACGGGGGATCTGGCTGGAATGCTTTGTGACGCCGGGTTGGGTCGGCTTCGGTCGAGTACCTGCACACAGGTCGGGTCGGCGGTTCGGCCCGACCCCTCCGATGATCAAGTCAGTGATTGGGAGAGGAGATTTTGGGTGAAGTCGTGCTTCTGTCTGCTTGCCCAGTTCGTTTGGAGCCTGGGAGTATTTATAGGTGAGTTTGATGTTACCTAATGTGCCATCCTACCGGGGCAGGGCCGTACCTCTGATGGCGCCTGTCGTCGTTGTGGGCGTTACGTGGAAGGCCAAGTTGCCACAGGGCATGGCGAGCCTCAGTTGACGCCTTCCCCTGCCTCGGCCGGTCGTGCAGGGTCAGGCGATGAGGTCGTCTGGGCACGGTGAGTGAGGGTGCACATTATGTTGGTGTTAATGCTCGCCCCCTGGAGCAGTGTGCCGTCCAAGGCGGGGGGCTGACGTCGTGATATATTACGTCAAATCCGGTGTGTTACGTCAAATCTGTTTTTACCCCTATTAGGTACCACCGCCTGACATAGTCTCGGAGACTGTGTTAGTGATGGTTCTACCTATTGGGCCATTGTTTGGGCCTTTCACTTGGCCCAACATAGCCCAAACTTAGGCCTAATTGATCTCTAATTGAGTTGGCCCAATTCTAACCCAATTACATATAAAACCTACTTCGATCTAAATAATTATTACAAAGCTAAATCAAATATTGTCTGACATGCCATTAGTTCATCAACACCTCGTCCGATTCTTTGGCGCATCGTCCTCTCTTGCGACCTATTTCCCAATCAGCCAGTTGACCACCATAACTTCGATTTCCTTAACGGAATTTTTGCTTTTCTTAGCTTGATGCCTGATCCTATGGCCCAAGGCCTTCTGTAAATACGTCGACCGATCATTTGGCTTGACGTCCAATCTTCTGACAAGTTCTACTCCGGCTCAACATGATTTTTCCTGGTTTAATTGTCTCTCTTTGATTAAAGCTTCCTATGTCACTCAAAATGCAGATCGGATCATAATATTATTAATTAGTTTCATCATCAAAATATGAGATTCAACTCTTACAACTCTTTCACCTTTTCACATGTTCAAGGGAGAACCTTTACACCCCCTATTTTATAAGTATTCCCTCACACTCTCCTTTTGAACAACCTCTAAGTATATGGAGGGAATTCAACTTTCTAACTGGGTTTGCAACCTTAGAATCATAGTTTTGGTTCTACTTTCATGCTTTATCAAGTAGGAAAGATTTAGGTATTTATAAGCCCCAAATGAATTAAAAAATTGGAGCCAAAATTTAAATCTTTGGGTTTTTGGGGTACTTGCGGTACCACCACTTGACAGAGTAACAACTGATAGTACCACTGCTTGTCAATCTAATACTAAGTGGTATCATCGCTCAGTCTGACATTGACACTAGGTGGTACCACCACCCAAACAACCTGGGAGGCTGAGTCCTAAGCGATGCAACTGTAGCCCTGGCGGTGCCATCGCTTTGGCCTGCTAAGGGTTACTCCATAGGCCTCACTTAGTACAAAATAGTCCTAATTTAGGCCCAATTGACCCTTAATTGAGTTGATATTGTTTTATCTTAATACTGACTCAATTAGACCTAAACTAACTCGATCTAAACACAATTGATTATAAGCGCAAATCCTATGTTGTTTGACATGTCATTGGTTCATCCGGTGCATCGTCCGATCCTTCAGCACATCATCCTCTCCTTCAGCGTATTGTCCAATCAGCATGTTAACTCCCATAACTTCCGATCTCCTTGGTGCAATGTCCAATCCTTCGGCTTGATGCCCGAACTCATGGCACAAAGTCTTTTTGGCGCATCAACCAATCCTCTGTCCTAAGGTCCAATCTTCTGACATGTTCTACTCCGGTCCAATGTTTGATTCTTCTTAGGTCAACTAATTTGTATTTCCTTGATCAAGGTTAGTCCTACGTCACTTAAAATACAAATTAGATCGTAACTTTATCAATTGATTTCATCATCAAAATATGAGATTCAACATGATCAACAATCCAAATTTTAATATTGTTTTTGACACTGAGAATTATCACATCCATAAAACCTATACTGTTTATAATCATATATTACATCATTCAAATATTTATAAAACCCAAGGCCAACTTAACAAATATTAATCACACTTATAATTTCACTAGTGTGAGAATCAATAAAATCATAAAACCAACCATTTACCACAAGTTCATATCATTCTAAACTAAATTTAACATTCGAAAATTCCAAATATGAGAAGTCTTTTAAAACTTTTACACAATATATCAATTCAAATCTGTTGACAATATTTCATTACATATAAAATATGCTTACACAACAACCACAATATATCAACCAACAAGACTTGCCCAAAATCTGAATAGCTTTCCCCTACCTCAACCTAATTATAACATCTCAATGAGTGACAAGCTATTCTAAAAAAATTATATAGCAATAGAGTGAGCTACAAAGCTCAGCAAGTGATAAACATATCCATGGCTAGAGAGTATAGCTACAAGCAAACTTGGAATTAAAATGCAAGGCAAAGATACAAGAGTTCATGGATTCCATCTCGTTAGATGCATAATCGCAAATGTCATTTCATTCAAAACATATTTGGTTCATAACAAATAGAGTAAAGAGTAATTAGAGCACATCAATAATATAAGAAATATTTTGGGGCATATCAATGGTGTATGAAATGTTTCGGAGCATATTAATGGCATATGAAACATTTCAAAGCATATCAATGATGTATGAAATATTTTCGAGTATATCAATGACATATGAAATATTTCGGAACATATCAATAATATATAAAATATTTCAAAGTATATCAATGGTAAATAAAATATTTCAGAATATATCACGGGCAAATAAGAAACATAAGTTCAAATGTCATATTTGACGTTGCATTCATTTTATTCTTATCCAAAGTACATATAGAAACTCATAAGCAATACTTTGTATATCATATTAAAAACTCAGAGGGTGAAGTGTGATCATAACATAATATAGTCCATGCATTTCTAAATGACCACCAAACATAAGTCTCCCACGTTTGGGAGCTCCATCCACTCACGTCTATGTGAAGTCATAGGGGGCCAACAAAGTATCGCGGGCTCTAAGCATAACTTCTCTTTACCATTTCTAGGAAAAGTTCATATTATCCTATAAATGTTGAATCTCGGATTTTGATGATGAAACTAATTGATTGTGTTTAGATGTTTAACTGTATTTTGAGTGATGCAGATCTACTCGATCAGGATTAGACAGTTGGCGTAGGAGGAATTGACGTTGTGCCGGAGGAGATCACATCAAGATATTAGACGGTAGAAGGCTTTGGACATCGGGTATTGGGCCAAGGAGAGCGGAATTACGCTAAGGATATCGGGGTTGCAGAGGTCAACCGCCGATTGGGCAACAAGCCGCAAGAAAGGACGATGCATTGAAAAATCGGACGAAGTGCTAACCAATGACGTGTCGGGCAACATAATGCCAATTTGCATTGTAATAATTGTCTAGATCGTAGTAGAGT
Organism: Musa acuminata AAA Group; assembly: GCF_036884655.1. Lineage (NCBI taxonomy): Eukaryota > Viridiplantae > Streptophyta > Magnoliopsida > Zingiberales > Musaceae > Musa > Musa acuminata. Next base: position 11,885,420 of record NC_088358.1, on the reverse strand, counting down.
TTTGGCTTGTGTGTACAGGATTAACTACGATAATGACGAAGACATAAAGCGAAACAAAGTGTCGGAGTCAAGCGCGAAGGATTCGTTGCGAGTTTGAGAGTTTGACGGAAGTCCGAAGGTTCATCGGGAATGCTGCCGGAACTAGCCGAGAATGAGTAGGGAGCTTGCCGAAGGTTTTTCGGAAGCTCGCTGGAAGGTTCGTTGGAAGTTTGCGGAGCCCACCAAGAAATATCAGAGCTTGCCGAAGAAGCTCGTTGGAACTCGCCAAGATCAAATCGTGAAGACTAGGAGCTTATCGGGAGTCCGTAGAATAGTTTCCGAGAGTTTATCGGAAGACAGTCAGAAGTTCGCCGGAAGCTCGTCGGAAGAAGTCTTGATTTGTGGACTTTGCAATAGCTTAGGAAATGTCTTTAAATTTGTAGTTAGTACAGTAATTAGGGTTAGAATTAGGTGTTAATCCTATAAACCAAGTAGGGGCCAATTGGGCTCGAGTTCGGACTGGTTTGGGCCAAGTTTGAAGCCCAACCAGTGAGCTGAAATAGTGTAGGCAGTGGCACCACCAGATTAGGCGGTGGCACCGCCAGATTAGGCGGTGGCACTGCCCAAAACCCAAGAACTGAGCGATGGCATCGCTAGACTGAGCGGTGTCACCACCCAGCACCCGAGAGGTCCGACAGTGGCACTGCCGGACTAGGCGGTGGCACCGCTAGTACACTGTCAGTATCAGATACAAATAGGTGGTGGCACCGCCACCGATAGGCGGTGGCACCACCAGCCTCGAAAACCCAAGAGAATTCAAAATTTGGAGCCCAAATTTGAATCCTCTTGGGGCCTATAAATACCTCTCAATTCTCAGCTGAGAAGACAACCTTTGAGAAGCAAGAGATTGAGATAAAAGTCTTAGCAAAGCCTTTAGCAAGTTTTTATTTTCAATAGCTTGAGTGTTCACCTCCCTCTTTCTCTTTGAAAATTTATAAAATGTGAACCACTTGTAAAAGGTTGTAAGAGGGGTATTTGTCCTTCCCCTTCAAAGTGATTTGCTAGTGGAAGTTGGGAGCCTCATTAAAGAAGGCTTCGTAAATGGATGTAGGTCATTTTGACCGAACCACTTTAAATTAGTGTGTTCCTTGAATGTGTGAGTTCTTACTTTTCTAAAACCATTATTTACATAGCAGCAAGCTTTCGGTTTTCATCTTCTCACTTTACTCGAGCTACTTTCTCTAAGTCATTGACAAATTGAAATATTTACACATTTACGAAATCGTTTTAAACTTACGAGTTTTAATCCGCTGCACTAATTCACCCCCCCCCCCCCCCCCCCCCCCTCTTAGTGCCGCTATGGTCCTAACAATTAGTATCAGAGCCCGGTATTTCTCATTTCGGATTTACACCCGAGAGAAATGGCTCTTCTTGACTTTCAAGAGGGCTTATCAGTTGTTCATCTACCATTGTTTAATGGATTGGACTACACTCATTGGAAAACTCGAATGAGAGTTTTCTTGATTTCTATGAATTTGGATTTATGGAATATTGTTGAAAATAGTTTTCAACTTCCCTCTAAACCGATGAACGAATGGTCGGATTTGGAGAAGAAGTATTTTTCTTTAAACGCAAAGGCTATGAATGCCTTATTTTGCGCTTTGGATAAAAATGAGTTCAATCGGATTTCTACATGCGAAATGACTTTTGATATTTGGCGAACACTTGAAATCACGCACGAGAGAACTAGTAGAGTCAAAGACTCGAAAGTTAATAATTTATTGCATAATTTTGAGCTTTTTCGAATGCAACCAAGCGAGACTATAGGCGACATGTACACCCGTTTCACAGATGTCATCAGTAATCTAAGAGTTCTTGGTAAATCTTTTTTGAATTTTGATCTCGTAAGCAAGATCTTAAGATCCCTTCCAAAAAGGTGGGATTCTAAAATAACCGCAATTCAAGAAACAAAAGATTTAAATATTTTTCCACTTGAAGAACTAATTGGTTCGTTGATGACATATGAAATGGTGCACAATATACATGATGAACATGATGAACAAAATCACCTTCCAAAGAACAAGAAGGATTTGGAACTCCGGACAAATGAATACCACTTGAGCGATGACTCAAGTGATGAGGACAATGATGAACTTGAACTTCAAACACTAAATCTTAATAAATTTATTAAACAAAAATCTAAAATAAACAATGAACTTGAACGGAGGAAGAGGCCAAAGAAGAGGAAGGCAACCAAGGATGAATCAAAAACTTCCAAAGGTGAAACGACGAATTGGGCTTTGACGAGCTTCGACTACAAGGTAAGTAACTCAACTCTCTTGAATTATTTTAAAATTACATAATACTTTTCATGAGTTATTTTTAATTTAGTTTAGGATTAATTTTCTTAAAAATTATATGAAAATAAAAAAAAATAGAAATCATGCTTATGATTCTAGTAATTTTGAAAATAATCATAAAAATTATATGTTTATGATAAACAAAATGATTTTGATTAAAAATGCCTTATGAAATATGATATCATGCCTAATAAATTTATATTTTGAAGCTATGCATGATGATGATGAGTTTTGGGTAATTTATAGTTTATTGATTATTGATGATTTCCATAATGATCTTTTACGATTTATGGATTATCGATTTATACCATTATGAAAGTTGCTTTCGAAAATAATGCACGGCTTTTGTATGCAAACTAAGCATGAAAAGATAGATTCACCTAAAAAGAAAAATGTATGACTACAACAAATAACAAATGATTTTGGTTGAAAATACTTTATACTCAATGAAACCATCATTGATGAATATGCTTTATGTTTAATAGTTTCTTTGGCTTATATGCTCTATCATGATAAATATTTTGAAAATAAATGAAATCATGTTTGATTTGAAGTAATGCATAATGATCATACTTAATGATGTATTTTTTGATTTGATATAAAAATGACTTTAAAAAATAATGTATGTTTTGATTTGACATAAATGAAATAGGCATGCTTATATGAAATAGTGAAGTGTCATGCTTGACAATTGTATACTTAATGATGCATAAACTTGTAATGAAAATATTAAAATTTTAATACTATGATTTGACGATTTTATGCTTGACATTGTAATGTTATATATAATGATGCATAATGATGAAATTGTGTAATAAAAATATTAAACATTTTGAAACCATGTTTTAGTGTCATGCATATTGATCATGCATAATAAATTTCGAAATTATGCATGATGAATCTTACGATTTATGGATTATTGATTTTTACCATAGTGAAAGCACCTTATTGATCTTTGTTGTAATAAATCTTACTCTTTCGATTTTAAACATAATACATGTTTTTATTTGGCATAAATGAAACAAAATCATATATTTTGAAACAATCGAAAAGAGGAAAACATTCTTGAAAATTATTTTGCTCAATCTTATTGATTTTGATGAATCCATTTGTATCATCTTTGTGAATCTCTTGGATTTTGATAATGATTTTGATGATTTAAATTTGAATAAATTTTTATCGAAATCACGATCTTGATCTCTTAAAATTTATAACATGAAATCCTTTATGAATCAAGATTATTTTCTTTTTAAAAGGAGATTTGTCGAAATGTTTCATAGTCTTTTAGTATTCATAATTATGTTTTGAAACTTTATGTAAACCAAGAATGTTCATCATGATTCTCTCTTTGAATATTTAAAGAGGAGAATTTTTTAGACGAATCATGATTTTGATGATTGAATATTTGATGTGCATGAATTAAGATCTTGCTCTCCTACTATTCTTTTGCTATTCTCCAAAAGGAAGACTAATTCTAATAAACCATGATATGCTATATGAATTTTATTGTATTCATGAAGTAATATCTCATCACTAATTTTTGTTTATATTTCTTCATGTGATGATATGAATGTATGAAACACTTATGATATGATTTTTTATACAATTCCATGTATTCATGAAATATTTATCTCATCACCCAATTAATTCCTCTTGATACTCCTAATGTGATGAAGTGAAATTATGCATGAAATACAAATGGGGAGAAGTTTTGATCATGCATGGTAGGATATAATTTGACAAATTGATACCATCATGATATGAAACATTTATGATTTGCAATGATGTATGCAATACTTGTGCTTTCTAATTATGATGTGATGTATTACATATGATGTAAATCATGATTTAAAATAATATGAGTTGTTGCTAAAATGATGTATTATAAATATTGATTTAATGTTTTGTATCATGAATACTCTAAATGATGAATGTTTGGTATCATGATCAAAATGTTGACAAATAATTAAAAATTTTAGTATCATGTATGATATCCTCATAATGTTGATCGATTTATTCAATATCATGCATGAATGAATATAAGGTTTTTGAAAATGTGCATATTCTAATTTGAAAATATGATGATGCACAAATAAGATTGATACTTACCTTTATCATAATTGATGTAAAGGGTCTTCCCTTCTTTTTGACAATGACAAAGAGGGAGATAGCTAGCTTGCACAAGTCAGGAAGATGCAAAAACTTGATTGCTAGCTTGCCTATCTTAAGTAGCAAAGATTGCTAACTTGCTTATTTCAAGAAGCAAAAGTTGTCTTCATGAACATCACTATCTTGCCTATCTCAAGAAGCAAGACTTGCAACCTGCACATTACAATAGGAAGCAAGAATCGATAGCTTACACACTTCAACAAGAAAGCTATCTTGTATTTGCTTTCGAAATTTTTGCCAGCTTTTATGTTGCAAAACTTACTCACTTTTTCAAACACTTTGCCAGCTTGCACTTTGTAAATGAATCAAAAATTACACTTCTCAAAAAGAGAAGAAAGATCTTGCCTATCGAAAGAAGCAAAAAGTGCAAAACTTAGAAAACTTGTAACAAAATTGCTCTTGCCATGCTTTGTATCAAAAATAGGTTGATATCCTTAAAAGCATCACATTAAATTTTTTAATGTATCGCAATGTATCACATGTATTGCAAATTGAAAATTTTGAGACTATTATCATATCATGTTTAACGATTGATATCTTTCATTGATATGATAAATTATCATCTCATGATGTATCGCATAATGATATCATGATTTACGATTGTATCATGTGATCCTTGGTGAATTTTCACATTGATATCCTTCATGAAATGATTTCTTTGCATTATTGTCTTGTATGCATCATATGATGATTGAAATATTGATTGATGCAAAGTTGATGTAAAAGTCTAAATCATTGGTTCCTCTCCTTTTTTTTGACATTGACAAAGGGGGAGAAAGTTATTGCTAGCTTGCACACTTGAATGAAGAATTTGCTAGCTCGATCATTGTAATGAAGAAATTTGCTATATCAAACATCATAAATATTGTTACTTGCAAAGAAAAGCAAAGTGCAAACTTGCACAAAAATTCAAGTGTTGAATTGTCATGATTGAACTTAAGAATCTTGCTATGCTTTTGTGCTTATATGCTATGATGAAAATCTAGCTTCATGTTGCAAAAACTTGCATATCTTTTAAAATAGCTAGAGCTACTTCTCCTTTTTATTGATGACATTGGGGGAGAAGTATATTGATGACTTCATGCATTGAATTAAATATTTTATATATTTACATGATGGTTTAAATAACATGTGATGAATGTTACTTGGATTTGGGATAATCCAAGTGTTCTATCAATGGCATATTGATAGTGGGAGTTTGGTTAAACTCCAGGGAGTTAAGTTTAACTCCGTTAGTCATCAATTAGTTGTCATCATCAAAAAGGGGGAGATAGTTGAATCTTGGATTTTGATGATAAAACTAATTGATTGTGTTTAGATGTTTAACTGTATTTTGAGTGATGCAGGTCTACTCGATCAGGATTAGACAGTTGACGTAGGAGGAATTGACGTTGCGCCGGAGGAGATCACATCAAGATATTGGATGACAGAAGGCTTTAGACGTCGGGTATCGGGCCAAGGAGATCGAAATTATGCTAAGGATATCGGGGTTGCAGAGGTCAACCACCGATTGGGCAACAAGCCACAAGAAAGGATGATGTGCTGAAGAATCGGACGAAGCACTAACCAATGACGTGTCGGGCAACAGAATGTCAATTTGCATTGTAATAATTGTCTAGATCAGAGTAGAGTTTTGGCTTGTGTGTGCAGGATTAACTACGATAATGATGAAGACATAAAGCGAAACAAAGTGTCGAGGTTAAGCGCGAAGGATTCGTTGCGAGTTCGAGAGTTCGACGGAAGTCCGAAGGTTCATCGGGAATGCTGCCGGAACTAGCCGAGAATGAGTAGGGAGCTTGCCGAAGGTTTTTCGAAAGCTCGCCAGAAGGTTCGTTGGAAGTTCGCGGAGCTCACCAAGAAAGATCGGAGCTTACCGAAGAAGCTCGTTGGAACTCGCCAAGATCAAATCGTGAAGTCTAGGAGCTTGCCGGGAGTCCGCAGAATGGTTTCCGAGAGTTTATCGGAAGACCGTCGGAAGTTCGCCGGAAGCTCGTCGGAAGAAGTCTTGATTTGCAAACTTTGCAATAGCTTAGGATATGTCTTTAAATTCATAGTTAGCATGGTAATTAGGGATAGAATTAGGTGTTAATCCTATAAACCAAGTATGGGCCAATTGGGCTCGAGTTCGGACTGGTTTGGGCCAAGTTTGGAGCCCAACCAGTGAGCTGAAATAGTGTAGGCGATGGCACCACCAAATTAGGTGGTGGCACCACCCAGAACCCGAGAATTGAGCGGTGGCACCGCCCAGCACCCGAGAGGTTCGACGGTGGCACCGCCGGACTGGGCGGTGGCACCGCTAGTACACTATCAGTGTTAGACACAAACAGGCGGTTGCACCACCACCGATAGGTGGTGGCACCGCCAATCTCGGAAACCCAAGAGAATTCAAAATTTGGAGCCCAAATTTGAATCCTCTTGGGGCCTATAAATACCCCTTAATTCTCAGCTGAGAAGACAACTGTTAGGACTCTAGCTTGGAGAGTCCTAACTGAGAGGGATATTCATGTAAAACTGTTAGGACTCTAGCTAGGAGAGTCCTAATTGAGAGGGACATTTTGTTAGGACTCTAGCTAGGAGAGTCCTAATTGAGAGGGGCATTCATGTAGGAGGTGTTTTCTTAGAGAAGAATTAGGAGTTGTAAGGGAATAGGAGTCTTGACTAGGAGTCCTATTAGGAGTTGGTTAGAAGTAAGAGTCTTAAGTAGGAGTCCTATTAGGAGTTAGGGTTTAGAAGCCCTATAAATAGCCATGTATTCCTTCTCTTTTGATAAGCAATAGATGAATCTTTTCTGCAGCCTTTGAGCAGCAACTTGGAGGGAGGAACCCCTATAGAGTTCCAGGAGGCCGATCCCCTAAAGAGATCAACCCCAAGTTTAGAATCTGCAAGAGTTCTAACAACAACCTTTGAGAAGCAAGAGATTGAGATAAAAGTCTTAGCAAAGTCTTTAGCAAGTTTTTGTTTTCAATAGCTTGAGTGTTTACCTCCCTCTTTCTCTTTGAAAATTTGTAAGAGTGTGAACCACTTGTAAAAGGTTGTAAGAGGGGTATTTGTCCTTCCCCTTCAAAGTGATTTGCTAGTGGAAGTTGGGAGCCTCATTGAAGAAGGCTTCGTAAGTGAATGTAGGTCATTTTGACCGAACCACTTAAAATTGGTGCGTTCTTTGAATGTGTGAGTTCTTATTTTTCTGAAACCATTATTTACATAGCAGCAAGCTTTTGGTTTTCATCTTCTCACTTTACTCAAGCTACTTTCTCTAAGTCATTGATGAATTAAAATATTTACACATTTATGAAATCATTTTTAAACTTACGAGTTTTAATCCGCTGCACTAATTCACCCCCCCCCTCTTAGTGCCGCTCTGGTCCTAACAATAAATACCAGAGTACAAAAGAAAATTATGAATAATAAAATTGGTACATATCGGAAACACATGCGGAACAACGAAACGTACATATGCCTTTATGAGTCAATACGATGCAAACATAATCTTTCACAAATGCATTCAAATTTAAAAAGAAATAAAAGTAAGAGTATACAATGATTCCAAGTAATCACATATAACTCAATTGAAGAAAGAATGCTAGATGAATTCAATGTCCAAAAAGATGAAACTAGAATAGGCACATTTGACAAAAGTTCTATTTTGGTAGATTGTGTGGGGGAGATTATATAAATAATTTGAACTATCATTTATGCTCCAATTTACTCAAAAAAGATATCATTAAAAAGCTATATTAGTCTACTTTCAAATGAATCTAGATTTGTAAGGTGTTGAGTTTGTAATAGGTAGTTACAAATAATTGAGTATAGAAAGGTCATAATTTATCATCCTTGTTTTGTAGAATACGTAGGGTCATTTGAAACAGAAGTTTGGGAAGTCTTTTGAACTCTAAATCTTTTAATCTAGGTATCAAACGAATTTATGAGTCTAGTTTCCAACAAAACAAGTTATGCATAAATCAAAGTTTTCAATAGAGAGTTATAAGTAATTTAGTAACAAAGGGTCTGAAATTTTGGTTTTTGTTTTATTGAATTTTTAGGGTCGATTCAATTAGATGTTTGGGTAGGCTAATTTACTCCAAATCCTTCAAATAAGCTATCTAAAGAAAGGTTTATGAGTCTATATTTAGATCAAATAAGTTTTATCCAAGTTTTGTCCAAATAGGATGTCGAGGACATCTGGTCCTCTTACTTCATCTTCTTTTGAGTAATTGAATGGGATGAAAGTGTTGATTAGAGATATCAAATTAGAATAGACTAGGAATGGAAGAATTTAAGGAGCTTAGTCCTTGTTTCAGTAGTGAACCTAATCTATTAGTCGTAGAATAATGGATGATGCAAATAGAGAAGATATTTGATGCATTAAATTATTCTAATGATCGAAAGATTTCTTTTGCCACCTATATATTGGAAGGAGAGATTGAGCACTAGTGGAAAACAATAAAATGAATCTAGAAATCAAGGGCAAGAATAGTAAGGACAATTTTACCAATAAAAATAAGAGAGAAAATAAATCAGAAAGTAGTAACAAGAGAGTTAAGATATTTAAATTCAAAAAAGGAAGTCACTACAAAAGACTTAATCATATGTAAAATGTGGGTTAAATCATGAAATAAGTATATGTTTTTGGGTGATTGGAGCCTCTTTAGCTTATGGGAAGTTAGATCATGAAATAAAATACTATCATTTGAACAAGAAGAAAGAGCCACTGTCTCTTAGATCATCAACCCATGCTAGAGTGTATGCTATCACTGAACAATATTCCAAAGCTTATGAATTAGTGGTCGAATGTATCCTTCATGTTTCTAATAGAAATGTAAAAGTTTTGTTTGATCCTAGTTCCAATCTATCATTTATTTTGTAATATTTTACTTATCACTTGGGCATTCAACTTAGACCATTGGGTTATATGCTATATATAACCATAATTATTAGGAATTTTTTGACAACAAACTTGATATGGTTATCTTGTCTAATTTCTATTAGAGAACACGAATTTCTTGTTGATTTCGTTCTCCTAAAGATTTGGACTTTTGATATTATACTTGGTATAGATTGACTATTTTCTTATCATGCCAATATAGATTATTATAATAAAGTGATCACTTTTTGCATACTAGATCAACTCATCTTTTATTTTGAGGGTATTAAGCATGATTTACCTTATTACTTGATATTGATACTTCAAACTCATCGTCTTATGCAGAAGGGCTATTTTTGCTATCTAGTAAATGTAAAGGAGCAATTAGATCAAGAAACTCACATAAATAAAATTTTGGTGATTATAGAGTTCCCTGATATATATCCAGATAACTTACTTGGATTACCTACAAACAAAGAGGGTGAAGTTACTTTTGATTCGGTCTTCAGGACAACTCCCAATATCTAAGCCTCCATATAGAATGACACCACTTGAGCCAATGGAATTGAAGAAGTAATTACAAGAACTGTTAGATAAGGGTTTCATTGTTTTATTATGGGGTACTTCGGTGTTGTTAGTTAAGAAGAAGGATGGAACGAGGTTTTATATTAATTATAGACAATTGAATTAAGTGACCATAAAAAATAAGTATTTTTTACCCAGAATTGATGACTTATTTGATCAATTACATGGTGCATAAATATTTTCTAAGATTGATTTGAGGTTGGGTTACTATTAATTGAAGATCAAGGAGGAGGATATTTCATAAATAGCTTTTAGAACTCGATATGATCACTATGAATTCTTAGTAATGTCTTTTAGTTTGAGTAACACCCTTGCAACTTTTATGGATCTAATTAATAGAATTTTTCAATCACTCTTGGATGATTATGTAATTATACTTTATTAATGAAATTATTTAGAAGCTAAAGGAGGAAATGAAAAAAATTTATCATCATCTTTTCAACTATTGAGGTATGACCAATTTAGAGGACTAAATTTTTTTTAAGAAGGGGAGAGTGTAATATCCCTTATTTCTGAAATTTATGTAAGGATCTATTTTGAATTATTTATAAGGACCTATTTGTAAATTAGAGGACCAATTTGTAAATATAAAAATTTTATTTATTAAACTATTAAAGTTATAAAAAAAAGAAAAATAATGAATTTTATCCCACCGCCTCCCACGCACCTCTATGTCCCACATGAGGAAACATAGGAGGTGGTATGCCTCCCACACACCTATGTTTCCCACATGAGGAAATAAAGGAGGTGTCAGGAGCTTGCCATAGAAGCTTGTCGGAACTCGCCAAGAAGATTATCGCAAAGCCCAGGAGCTTGTCGGGAGTCCACCAGAGCATTGCCGAGAGTGTTAGGATCGGAGCGGCACTAAGAGGGGGGGGTGAATTAGTGCAGCGGTAAAGTACGATAAACTTTTGATGATTTAAACACTTTCGGAAACTTCGTACGATAAAAGCAACATTTCGTTTGAAACCGTTTCGATTACATTTTAACTTGAAGGGATACATAAGAATGAGACAAAGAAGTAGAGCATCAAAGTGAAGATGGTTTGCAGTAATATAAATGACAATAAGATAAACGTAAACCGATTTATAGTGGTTTGGTCATGCGACCTACATCCACTTGCGAAGCCTTCTTCGATGTGGCTCCCAACTTTCACTAGCAAATCACTTTGAAGGGGAAGGACAAATACCCCTTTTATAACCTTTTACAAGTGGTTCACACTCTTACAAATTTTCAAAGAGAAAGTGGGAGGTGAACACTCAAGCTATTGAAAACAAAAACTTGCTAAAGGCTTTGCTAAGACTTTTATCTCAATCTCTTACTTCTCAAAGGTTGTAATCTCAGCTGAGAATTGAGGAGTATTTATAGGCCTCAAGAGGATTCAAATTTGGGCTCCAAAATTTGAATTCTCTTTGGTTCCCGATGCTGGCGGTGCCACCGCTTGTCAGTGGCGGTGCCACCGCCTGTCAGTGTCTGACACTGAAAGTGTACTAGCGGTGCCACCGCCCAGCCAAGCGATGCCACCACCTTGTCACGGACTTAGCTGGAATTGCCTAAGGCGTGAGGCACCCTTGCGGCCAAAGACGCGAACTTAGCTTGCGTTGCCTAAGTCGCGAGTCACCCGTGCAGCAAAGACGCGAACTTAGCTTGCGTTACCTAAGTCGCGCTTCACCCTTGCGATATTGCTCCACAAGGATCAGCCCACTTGTAACCTCTCGCAGGTCCCAAAGGACCTGTAAAAGAGAAAGTTGGTTAGTTCAAAAAAACGAGCAACGGACAAGTCCCGAAGTCTCGCGAAAAGGGGAAGCTTTATAAGCAATTCAGCGAGCACCTTGTGTGCACAAGAGAAAAGAGGGGGAGGGAGAAAGCAAGGCTTTAGAAGGATGAACGAATAGCTGTAAGCCCATAAATAGCCGCTCACCTGGTCCCGGGCGCGAAAACAAGTTCCCGTAAAGGCCACGTGCGAACTTGCGAAAGAGAGTTCAACGCTCGGTATATAATCGAAGCCCCATCCAGCCCTGAGCCACCCAGGGGGTTCAAAGGGGCTAAGATGGCTAACATTTTGGTGAGCGGAGGCAGATCACCGCAACCCTCCCACGGTATGCGAAAACGGAGCTATTTTGGGCTTTTTTGTGGTTGTTTTGTTCAGTTCGGTGAGCGGTCACTTTGTAATGCTGCAGCTTGTTCGAACTTACATTTTTACAAGCAAAATGGCCCAAAACCAAGAGAAAACATGCTGTCAAGCAGCTATACATGTAGGTGTGAGCGACGAACGGTTCGTTGAACGGAGTTTTTGCGGGTGCGCGACGACCGTTCGTGACATTCTCCCCCACTTAAATTGTCGATGCCCTCATCGACGCTTGTTGGTAGTTGTTGATGACTTCTTCTTCATGTCGCAGGGCGTCTTCAGGCTCCCAACTGGCTTCAGTTCGGGGAAGCTTTCGCCACTTCACCAAGTACTCTGTCTGCTCAGCTCCGTTGGGTAGCTTTATCTTGCAGTCTGCCAGAATGGTTTCCACTTGCTTCTCATAGGAGGCTGTGATGAGAGGTAGCCGAGTTGGAACACATCGGGAAGCATCTTGCGGATCCGAGTGGTAGTCTTTTAGGTTGTTAGCGTGAAGAACGTTGTGGATTTTGAACCACGCCGGCAACTGCAACTTGTAAGAGACGTTGCCTACCCTGCTGATAATTGGGAAGGGCCCTTCATACTTGTGCATCAATCCTTTGTGGACTCTGTTCCTAAAGAATTGGAGTGATGCTAGTTGGAGCTTTACCAACACCAAATCGCCAACTTTAAACTCTTGCGGTCGCTTTCTCAAGTCTGCCCACTTCTTCATTCTTTTTGCCGCCTTCTCCAAGTAAGCCCGCGCAATATCTGCATTTCGATGCCACTCCTTTGCAAAATGATAGGCTGATGGACTACTCCCAGTATACCCAATTGCCATGGTGTGCGGAGTCGACGGTTGTTGTCTTGTGATGATCTCGAAGGGGCTCTTGTTGGATGCAGAGCTCCGTTGCAAGTTGTAGGAGAATTGGGCAATGTCCAATAGTTTCACCCAATCTCGTTGATTGGCACTCACGTAGTACCGGAGATATTGCTCCAAGAGCGAGTTTATCCTTTCAGTTTGGCCATCCGTCTGGGGGTGGAGGCTTGAAGAGAAGTATAACTTTGACCCCAACAATTTGAATAGCTCGGTCCAGAATCGTCCCAGGAACCGAGCGTCTCGATCGCTAATGATATTATGCGGAACTCCCCAATACTTCACTACATCCTTCATCATCAGCTTGGCCGCCTCCTCTGCTGAACAGTGTAGGGGAGTAGTAATGAAAGTTACATACTTTGAAAACCGATCGACCACCACGAGTATTGATCCGAGTCCCCCTACAAGTGGCAAGCTTGATATGAAATCCAAGGAAATGCTCTCCCATGGCCTTTTTGGTATGGGCAACGGCTCCAAAAGTCCCACCGGCTTCCGCTGCTCCACCTTGTCTTGTTGGTAAGTAAGGCATGTTCGAACATATTCCTCCATATCAGTCCCCATCTTCGGCCAGTAGAAGGCCCTCTCCACGAGAGCCAATGTTCTGTGAATGCTTGGGTGTCCAACCCAAAGGGAATCGTGACACTCTTTTAAGAGCTCACGCCTTAAATTATCCACTCGGGGAACATAAACCCTATTCCCTTTTGTGTAAACAAGTCCCTCCTAGACCCAAAAATCGTCGTGCCTTGCCTTCTTTGATGAGCTGCATCAGGATAACTGCCTGGTGATCACTATACAGTCCATCCCTGATTCGGGAAAGGAAATTGGAGTGCAATTGACTTGCTTAGCCTCTGCCCTCCAATTGTACGGCATTCATGCATTCCACTTTCCGACTCAGCGTATCGACCACGACATTCGCTTTCCCGGGCTTGTACTCCATTGCCATATCAAATTCAGCCAGGAAGTCCTGCCATCGCGCCTATTTTGGGGAGAGCTTCTTCTGAGTTTGGAAATAGCTCAGGGCAATGTTGTTCGTCCTCAGCACAAATCGCGACCCGAGGAGGTAGTGTCGCCAAACTCGTAGACAGTGGATCATTGCTGTCATCTCCTTCTCATGCATTGGATACCGCCGCTCGATCTCGTTGAGTTTGCGGCTCTCGTAGGCCACCGAATGACCCTCCTGCATGAGTACTCCCCCGATAGCGAAGTCCGAAGCATCTCTATGGACTTCAAAGGGCTCTCCATAGTTCGGCAATTTGAGCACCGGTTCTTCCAGAACAGCAGCCTTCATATCTTGGAATGCTATCTCACATTTGTCAGACCACTTCCAAGGCTACTCCTTCTTCAACAACTCCGTCAGTGGGGTTGCTCGCTTCAAATATCCGCTATAAAGCGTCGATAGTAATTGTCGAAACCAAGGAAGGATCTCAACTCTAGCACCTTCTTTGGAGTTCGCCATTCCGCAACTGCTTGCACCTTCGACTTATCCATCCGAATGGAGCCATCACCGATTCGATGCCCCAAGAATAAGATCTCAGTTTGAGCAAAGTAACATTTCTCCCTTTTCACGAACAAAGTGTTCTCCCTGAGAACCTTGAAAATCGTCCGAAGTTGCTTGACGTGCTCCTCGAGCGTTTGACTGTAGACGACAATATCGTCCAGGTAGACGACCACTAACTTATCCAAATACTCTTTGAATAGCTGGTTCATGAGAGTGCAGAATATGGCCGGAGCGTTGGTTAAGCCGAAAGGCATCACCAAGAACTCAAACGCTCCATACCTGGTCACACAGGTAGTCTTCACTTCATCGCCTTCAGCAATGCGCACCTGCCAATACCCCGACCGAAGGTCGAGTTTTGAGAAATACTTAGCCTTGCCCAATTGGTCGAACAAGTCCGCAATGAGCGGGATGGGATACTTGTTCTTCATTATTACTTTATTGAGGGCTCGGTAGTCGACACATAATCGGAGGCTCCCATCTTATTTCTTTTGGAAGAGAACTGGAGCTTCGAAAGGTGCTTAAGAGCCGCGGATGAGACCACCGCTTAGTAGTTCACCTAACTGCTTCCTGAGTTCTGCCAACTCTGGCGGGGGTATGCGGTAGGGTGGTCTCGCTGGAGGCTTCACTCCTGGCTCCAGCTCGATGCTATGATCCACGCCTCTGCGTGGTGGAAGAGTCTTCGGCAACTCGGGTAGCATAACGTCTTTGAACTCTTTTAGGACGTTCACCACCACAACAGGTTCTTGAATGGCCTCGTCGTTGGGTGGCTCTAGCTTCATAGCAGCCACAAATGTCAATTCACCTTTTTGCACCCCTTTCTTCGGTTGTAATGCCGAAATGTGTTGGGGCTCCTTAGTTCCTCTCCGAGAGACGGGAACCACGCAAGGGTCATCGCCTCCCATCATACATAGGGAGCTCAAGAACGGCATCGGCACCAACTTCGCCGCGTGCATAAACTCCATTCCAAGAATCACTTCGAAGTCGTCCAATGGCACGACCATCATGTTGGTGTTTCCACTCCAAGTCCCGATCTTGATGGGAACTCTCTTTGCCAACCTGGAGATTTGCTTGGCCTCCGTGTTCACCGCCTCCATTCGGCTTGGGCTCTTCTCCAAGATCAACCCAAGTCGCTGTGCTTCACGATCGGCTATGAATTGTGGGTAGCACCCGTGTCCACCATTGCACGGGTCGTTTGGCCATTTAGCTTGATGTCCACATACATCAGCTCACTACTTCCTGCTTTTTGTACCTTTGTCTTCATGTTCTCCCCCACTTGACCCCGCATAGCGTTCAACAAATGCATTGCTCCCATTCGGGGTCCTTGCGACTCCTCATCGTCGCTGTTGGATTCAGAACTCCTCGAACTAAGAGCAATAGCTTTGCCCTTGTCCGATCGGGGGGGGCGGGGGGTGGATGGAAGCCGTCAAAGCATTGAGTGCCTGTTTTTGTGGGCACTCCCTCACCATGTGTGGTCCTTCGCACTAGAAGCATCCTCTTGGTTTTGAGGCCTTGCCTTTCGGGTTCGGCCCTTTGTGGGAGCTTTTCTTCTTTTGTTCGCCCCCGAGCTCCTTCCCTCAAGAATGTTTTGGAGAGCGATTGCCTGAAGATTGTTTCCTTCTTACTGGGTCTTCAAAGGAAATAAAGTCGGTGAGCCTTTCTGCAGCAGCAATTGCCCCGACCACATAGGTAACATTCCTTCGATGTAGCTCCTATTGAGCTCATGGTTTCAAACCATCGAGGAAGCTGAACAACTTGTCCTTCTCGGACATGTGCTGTATGTCCAGCATTAGTACAGAAAATTGTTTCACATAGTCTCGGATGGTGGTACTTTGGCGGAGTTGTCTCAACTTCCTTCTTGCGACGAACTCTGTGTTCTCCGGTAGGAACTGAGTTCTCAACTCCCGCTTCAAGTCCTCCCATGTGTCGACTCGACACTGACCTTGTTGGATCTCCTCCCAACGGGTTCGCCGCCAAAGTTTCACATCTCTGTTCAGATACATTGTTGCTATAGAAACTTTGGTATCTTCAGAATCGGGCCTCGTAGCTCGGAAGTATTGTTCTATGTCGAACAGAAAGTTCTCGAGCCCTTTGGCATCTCTGGCCCCTCCATATCCATGAGGCTCATGTGCCCTCAAATTTTGTGATGGTGCAATGCGGGTGTTGCTTCCTCCCGCATTTAGTGTTCTTGTGAGCATGACCACCTTTGCAGTGAGTTCCGCCACAACATCCTGTAAGTGTTGCACGGAGTCTTTGGTGTCATCAGACAGTCGGTCGACTAGGGCCTCGACCTTGTCGATCCTGGACTCCGCTTCCTCTTGCGAGCTCTCTACCCCAACAAGCCTTTGTTGGCCATGGTAGAGTTCCTCCATGCTTGCTTCAAGAACATCCAGGCGGGTTTTCGTCGTTGTGAGTCTCTCCTTGTGACTCTTTTTCCTAGTTAGTGCTCCAGATTGTGCTTCCTCCGCTCGCAGAGAGTAGCCAACTTTTCGCTCATCATGTTCGCTGCCACACTCCTCTTGAGCGGCTCCAACAGCATGAGAGCGAGTGTGCACATGCAGCCCACCTGTGGCTGCTTGGGGCAAGGGTCCGGCTTGCCCCGTCTTACTTGATTTGCCACGATGCTTTGCTATGGCGAAGTTGCGAAGTTCGTTCGCTACTCGCTCGAAGTGCTTGCCTGCTCTGATACCACAATGTCATGGCCTTAGCTGGAATTACCTAAGGCGTGAGGCACCCTTGCGGCCAAAGACGCAAACTTAGCTTGCGTTGCCTAAGTCGTGAGTCACCCTTGCGGCAAAGACGTGAACTTAGCTTGTGTTGCCTAAGTCGCACTTTGCCCTTGCGATATTGCTCCGCAAGGATCACCCACTTGTAACCTCTCGCAGGTCCTGAAGGACCTGTAAAAGAGAAAGTTGGTTAGTTCGAAAGAACGAGCAACGGACAAGTCCCGAAGTCTCGCGAAAAGGGGAAGCTTTACAAGCAATTCAGCGAGCACCTTGTGTGCACAAGAGAAAAGAGGGGGAGGGAGAAAACAAGGCTTTAGAAGGATGAACGAATAGCTGCAAGCCCACAAACAGCCACTCACCTGGTCCCGGGCGCGAAAACAAGTTCCCATAAAGACCACGTGCGAACTTGCGAAAGAGAGTTCAACGCCTAGTATATAACCGAAGCCCCATCCAGCCCTGTGCCACCTGGGGGGTTCAAAGGGGCTGAGATGGCTGACGTTTTGGTGAGCGGAGGCAGATCACCGCAACCCTCCCGTGGCACGCAAAAACGGAGCTGTTTTGGGCTATTTTGGGGCTGTTTTGCTTGGTTCGGTGAGCGATCGCTTTGTAACGCTGCAGCTTGTTCGAACTTACATTTTTACAAGCAAAATGACCCAAAACCAAGAGAAAACATGCTGTCAAGCGGCTGTACATGCAGGCGTGAGCGATGAATGGTTCGTTGAAAGGAGTTGTTGCGGGTGCGCAACGACCGTTCGTGACAGCCTGGCTCTCGGGTGCTGGGCGGTGCCACCGCCAAACACTTTGGTTCACTGGTTGGGCTTTAAGTCCAGCCCAAACCAAGTCTAATTTTGGGCCCAGTTGGCCCCCACTTGGGTTATAGGATTAACACCTAATCCTAAACTTAATTAACGTGCTAACTATGAATTTAAAGACATTTCCTAAGCTATTACAACGTTCGCAAGTCAAGACTTCTTCCGACGAGCTTTCGGCGAACTTTCGGCGGTCTTCCGATAAACTCTCGGAAACCATTCTGCGGACTCCCGACAAGCTCCTGGACTTCACGATTTGATCTTGGCGAGTTCCACTGTGCTTCTTCGGCAAGCTCCGATCTTTCTTGGTGAGCTCCACAAACTTCCAACGAACCTTCCGACGAGCTTCCGAAAAACCCTTCGGCAAGCTCCCTGCTCATTCTCGACTAGTTCCGACAGCATTCCCGATGAACCTTCGGACTTCCGTCGAACTCTCAAACTCGCAACAAATCTTTCGCGCTTGACTCCAACACTTTGTTTCGCCTTATGTCTTCATCGTTATCGTAGTTAATCCTGCACACACAAGCCAAAACTCTACTCCGATCTAGACAATTATTACAATGCGAATTGACATTCTGTTGCCCGGCACGTCATTGGTTGGCGCTTCGTCCGATTCTTCAGTGCATCGTCCTCTCTTGCGGCTTGTTGCCCAATTGGCGGTTGACCTCCACAACCCCGATATCCTTGGCGCAATTCCGCTCTTGGCCCGATGCCCAACGTCCGAAGCCTTTTGCCATCCAATATCATAACGTGATCTCCTCCGACGCAACGTCAATTCCTCCTGCGTTAACTATCTAATTCTGATCGAGTAGACCTGCATTACTGAAAATGTAATTAAACATCTAAACACAATCAATTAGTTTCATCATCAAAATCCGTGATTCAATAATCTCCCCCTTTTTGATGATGATAACTAATTGATGATCATGCAACCTAGCAATTAAAGATGTGCAAGTTTTAGCATGTTTGCTTTTCTTGAGATAGCAACTATTTGCTTCTCTTTAGACTACAAGCTAGCAATTTTTACGATATGCAAGTTTTACTACATATAAGCTAGCTTTTTATCACAACATATAAGCACAAAAGCATAGCAAGATTCTTAAGTTCAATCATGGCAGTTCAACACTTGCTTCTTGTGCAAGATTGCACTTTGCTTTTCTTTGCATGTTCTAACTAGCAAAAGCCTTCTCCCCTTTGTTTTTGTCGAAAAGAAGGGAAGAGTACAAGCTAGCCAGCATTTGCATCGAGCTAGCAATCTTTCTCCCCCTATGTCATTACCGAAAAGGAGAGGAACCAATGATTTAGACTTTTACATAAACTATGAATTTGCATTAATCAATATTTCAATCATCACATGATACATACAAGATAACAATGCAAAGAAATCATGTCATGAAAGACATCAATTGTTAAACATGATATGATAATAGTCTCAAAAATTTTAATTTGCGATACATGTGATACATTTCAATACACTAAAAAATTTAATGCAATGCTTTTAAGGATATCAACCTATTTTTTATACAAAGCATGGCAAGAGCAATTATATTGCAAGTTTTCTAAGTTCTGCATTTTTTTGCTTCTTTCGAGATAGCAAATCTTTGCTTCTCTTTATATATTGCAAGATTTGCAATTCATTGGTAGTGTTCATGATAGCAAGTTCTTTCAATGAAATGATCGAGCTAGCAAATTTTCCTTCCTTTGAAATATGCAGGCTAGTAAACTAACTCCCCCTTTATCATTATCGAAAAGAAGAGAGAAATCAATGGCTAAAAAATTTAATCATTATACAAGCCATATCACAAAATCATGTCATGATATCAAGAAAATTCAAAAAGGACATGATTCATTTGACAAATCTTTTTAATAGAGCAAAAGAATTATACAACCAAGGATCATGATTAAAATATAGTAATATCATAGATCAAGTCATGATTCATGATTCATCATTAAGCAAATTAATTTTCAATCATCACATAAGGTATTTAAAGAATTTTTGAAACATAGGAGAATGATTAATTTAAGCATGCAATGTTTCAATCAAATTCAAGTCATTAATACCAATACTTTCATATTGTGAGTATCAATTTATGAATAACAAAAGATATTATTTGTGATTCCAATTTTGCAAGATCAAGATTATGATTTAGATAAAACTCATTCAAGTCAAATCGTTAACTTGAAACTCATAATCAAGTCATCAAAATCAATTTCAAAATTCACAAAATATCATGAAATCATTAATCTCGATCAGATGGGAAAGGTATTTTTGAAGTGATTCTTTTTCATCTAAGCATGCCTTAGTCTTTATATGCCAAATCAAGAGAAGCATGAAAGTTCAAGACGTAAAGGCAAAATCTTATAAAACAACTCATCAAGCAAGATTTTAAACGTCTATTTTCAAGCCATATAAAGAGTAAGTCAAGGATTCAATTATCTCATGTCATGAATTCCAACAAGCATCTTAAATTATCAACATCACATTAAAAAGATATTTCAAAAAGATATATCAATAAGTGATTCATTTGTATCATTTCATTCATTCGGAAGATTCTCCTCTTTGGTAAATAAATCTAAGAGAACAAAATGAATTAAGGGAGATGTAACATTCAATAAATTCATACATGACAAGCATAGATTTATTGAAAAGACGATAAGATAGAGGATCGCATTTCATTTTTATAAATTTCTATTCATGTGATTTGCTTCTTATAAGCATGCCTTTACCTTTAATAAAACAAGTGTCAACATTTAAGATTGAAAGGTAAAAAACAAATCATCAAGCATGATTCCATGATAACATCCTTTTAATATTTTGATATTCATCATCAAGTATGATTTCAAAAAGTATGTTCAAGAGAAATCATTAAGACCAAATGCATGATACACTCGTTTATTTTCAAAATATTCATCATGTTTATTTTCATGAGATTCACAAGTTGTATTCAAGAGAAAAATCATCATTTATTTTCAACTCATTAAATTTATCAAATCAACATTTCTTAGATATGCATGATACCAAAATATGGTTTCAAATGTTTAACATATAACATGCATAAATTCAAAAATTGAAAGGAGAAGGGAATAATTCAAAGGTACAAAGATTTCAACCATCTCATAAACAAATGTAAGACCAAGTCATGAATCCAAAATTTCATGAATCATAATAATCAAAATGATCATCAAAGGTAATCTCATGTTATTCCAAGAAATCAATATCATGATTTTGATAAAACTCATTTCAAATTCAAATCATCAAAATCACTTTTATGGTTCACAAAATTCATAACATAAGTAGATTCATGATTTCATTGATAATATATTTTCCCCTTTTTTTTAAGTATTTCATTTTAAGTGATTGATTTCATGTTAGCATGCTTTTTCATTTATGTTAAATAAAAACATGCATCAACGTTTAGGATCGAAAAATAAATTTCGATCAAGAGAATCCGAAAATGAAATTTAACACTTTCATGCATTCGGATATGGTTTCGCCATATGTTTTTCAAATACACTCATGAAAATAACATATGCTTATCATCATGTATATTTTCATGAGATTCATAAGATTGGTAAAATAAATTTATTAATCTCAATAGGATAGAAAATTTATTTCCATTTCATACAATTTATTTCATGTGAGGGTATTCAAGTCTTTTGTGAAAACATGTATCGTCATTTAAAATCGAAACATAAGTTTCGTCATGAAACCGTCAAGACCAAACACATCATGATATCACATCTATCATCAAAAGACTATCAAGAAATTTATACATAGATGTACATGCACTATGTCATCTTAATATGTCATGAGAATATCATCTTAATTCGTCATAAAAATGATTAGACCAAAAACATGTTAATCTAAAATGAGAGTTTCAAATGAACATTTACTTCAAAAACTCATGCATGACATAAAATCATCAAGATACACATGCATGGATTAATCCTAATCATTATCACATATCATATAATTATCATCCCTAATATTGCATACATCATTCAACATTTCAAAACATAACATGCATGAAATCTTAGCAATATACTTTTCATGATCAAATTTTTAATTTTTCAAAGATGCTAAAAAGAAAAACATGATATAATTTTTGAAAAATAATTTTTTATTTCCTATTCCTACTATCTAAATTAAGCACTCATGAAAAACTTCAAGTAATTTCAAAATAATTCAAGAGAGTTGAGTTACTTACCTTGTAGTCGAAGCCTGTCAAAGCCCAATTTGTCGTTTCACCTTTGGAAGTTCTTAATTCATCCTTGGTTGCCTTCCTCTTCTTTGGCCTCTTCCTCTGTTTAAGTTCATTGTTTATTTTATATTTTTGTTTAATAAACTTATTAAGATTTAGTGTTCAAAGTTCAAGTTCATCATTGTCCTCATCACTTGAGTCATTGCTCAAGTGGTATTCATTTGTCTGGAGTTCCAAATCCTTCCTATTCTTTGGAAGGTGATTTCATTCATCATGTTCATTATGTGTATTATGCACCATTTCATATGTCATCAACAAACCAATTAGTTCTTCAAGTGGAAAAATATTTAAATCTTTTGTTTCTTGTATTGCGGTTATTTTAGGATCCCACCTTTTTGGAAGGGATCTTAAGATCTTGCTTACGAGACCAAAATTTGAAAAAGATTTACCAAGAACTCTTAGATTATTGATGACATCTATGAAACGGGTATACATGTCGCCTATAGTCTCGTTGATTGCATTCGAAAAAGCTCAAAATCATGCAATAAAATGTTAACTTTCGAGTCTTTGACTCTACTAGTTCCCTCGTGCGTGATTTCAGGCTCTGATACCAATTGTTAGGATCGGAGCAGCACTAAGAGGAGAGGGGTGAATTAGTGCAGTGGTAAAGTACGATAAACTTTTGATGATTTAAACACTTTCGGAAACTTCGTACGATAAAAGCAATGTTTCGTTTGAAACCGTTTCGATTGCATTTTAACTTGAAGGGATACGTAAGAAGGAGACAAAGAAGTAGAGCATCAAAGTGAAGATGGTTTGCAGTAATATAAATGACAATAAGATAAACGCAAACCGATTTATAGAGGTTCGGTCATGCGACCTACATCCACTTACGAAGCCTTCTTCGATGAGGCTCCCAACTTCCACTAGCAAATCACTTTGAAGGGGAAGGACAAATACCCCTCTTACAACCTTTTACAAGTGGTTCACACTCTTACAAATTTTCAAAGAGAAAGTGGGAGGTGATCACTCAAGAAATTGAAAACAAAAACTTGCTAAAGGCTTTGCTAAGACTTTTATCTCAATCTCTTGTTTCTCAAAGGTTGTAATCTCAGTTGAGAATTGAGGGGTATTTATAGGCCTCAAGAGGATTCAAATTTGGGCTCCAAAATTTGAATTTTCTTTGGTTCCTTATGCTGGCGGTGCTACCGCCTGTCAGTGTCTGACATTGATAGTGTACTAGCGGTGCCACCGCCTGGCTCTCGGGTGCTGGGCGGTGCCACCGCCAGACACTTTGATTCACTGGTTGGGCTTTAAGTCCAGCCCAAACCAAGTCTAATTTTGGGTCCAGTTGGCCCCTACTTGGGTTATAGGATTAACACCTAATCCTAACCTTAATTAACGTGCTAACTACGAATTTAAAGACATTTCCGAAGCTATTACAAAGTCCGCAAGTCAAGACTTCTTTCGGTGAGCTTCCGGCGAACTTTCGGCGGTCTTCCGATAAACCCTCGGAAACCATTCTGCGGACTCCCAGCAAGCTCCTAGACTTCACGATTTGATCTTGGCGAGTTCCAACGAGCTTCTTCGACAAGCTCCGATCTTTCTTGGTAAGCTCCGCGAACATCCAACAAACCTTCTAGCAAGCTTCCGAAAAACCCTTCGGCAAGCTCCCTACTCATTCTCGGCTAGTTCTGGCAGCATTCCCGACGAACCTTCGGACTTCCGTCGAACTCTCAAACTCACAACAAATCCTTCGCGCTTGACTCTGACACTTTGTTTCGCTTTATATCTTCATAATTATCGTAGTTAATCCTGCACACACAAGACAAAACTCTACTCCGATCTAGACAATTATTACAATGCGAATTGACATTCTGTTGCTCGGCACGTCATTGGTTTGCGCTTTGTCCGATTCTTCAATGCATCGTCCTCTCTTGCGGCTTGTTGCCCAATTGGCGGTTGACCTCCGCAACCCCGATATCCTTGTTGCAATTCCACTCTTGGCCGACGTCCGAAGCCTTTTGCCATCCAATATCCTAACGTGATCTCCTCCGGCGCAACGCCAATTCCTCCTGCATTAACTATCTAATCCTGATCGAGTAGACCTACATTACTCAAAATGTAGTTAAACATCTAAACACAATCAATTAGTTTCATCATCAAAATCCGAGATTCAACAGAGAGTTCATCGGATGTTCGCCGGAAGTACGCCGGAAGAGCAATTGACATACTAGAACATGAAGTGCAGTAATCATGTCTTAATTATCGTAGTTAGAGCTTAAATTAAGTTAGGATTGAGAGGTAATCCCAATAACTTAATTAGGGGCCAATTAGGCCCTAAGTTGGGCTGGTTTGGGCTAGCGGTGGTACCGCCCCTGTCAAGCGGTGGTACCGCCCAGACTGAGCAGTAGTATCACCTAGTGTCAGGTGTCAAGCGGTGGTACCACCCAGTAATAGCGGTGCTACTGCCAGGACCTTGGAAATTCGGGATTAGACACATTTTGGCTTTATTTTTTAAGCTATTGGGGCCTATAAAAACCCCACCCTTTCCTTCATGAAAAGACACGAAACCTAGTGGCATAATCTTGAGTTCTTGAGCCTTAAATTGTTGTAAAAGTGAAGAATTCTCCTCCTTCATCTCTTAGCCTTGTAACCATCCATGAAAGAGTGAAACTTGTAAAGGTTGTCTCCTAAACCCGACAAAAGGAGAAAAGCTATAAAAGATGGTTGGCCTTCACCTATTGACGGAAGGCCTTTAGTGGACGTCGGTGACCTTGTCGGAGAAAGAATCCGAAAGTGGATGTAGGTCACATTGACCGAACCACTCTAAAATTCGATTTGCATTTACTTTGAGCAACTTTCTTTTATAGCAACTATCTCTCCTCCTTACTATGCTTTAACTATATTTATATACGCTTTCAAGTAAACACCTTCCAAGACCGGCTTTAATCATATGAAGACTTTACAAAATTGACACTTTTCATTTGTGCAATTTACATTATTGCAAATCACCGTAGTCTTCTCTTGCACTTTCATAAGAGTTTTCAAGTTCAAATTCTTTTCGGATTGATTCAAAACTATTCTCGTCGGAATCGGTTTTAATCGAAATAAGTTTTTTGAAATAATGAAAGTTTTTCACTGCACTAATTCACCCCCCGTCTTAGTGCTGCTCTTGATCCTAACAATTGGTATCAAAGCAAGGTTCACTCTCATTTGGTTTTAAACCCAAGAGAGATTGCATTTGTCGGCAACCTAGAGGGCCTCTCAATTATATGTTCGCATATGTTTAATGGGATGGATTACACATGTTGGAAGACTAGAATGAGGATCTTCCTAATTTTAGTAGATTTTGAGCTTTGGAACATTGTCGAAAATAGTTTTCAAAAGTCTTCTCTTCCAATTAACGATTGGAATGAGTTAGAGAAGAAGACTTTTACTTTAAACGCAAAGGCTATGAATGCCTTATTTTGTGCATTAGATAAAAACGAGTTTAATTGAGTATCGATTTAAGAAATGGCTTTTGATATTTAGCACACACTCGAAGTGACTCATGAAGGTACTAGTAGAGTGATGGAGTCAAAAATTAATCTTTTAGTGCATTCTTATGAGTTGTTTCAAATGAAACCGAGTGAGACTATTAGAGACATGTACACCTGATTTACGGATGTTGTCAATGGTCTAAAAGGACTTGGTAAAGGTTTTTTGAATTTTGAACTTGTGAACAAAATTTTTAGATCCCTTTCAAAGAGTTGGGATCCTAAAGTAACGGTCATTCAAGAGGCTAAAGATCTAAATAATTTTCCTCTTGAAGAACTAATTGAGTCACTAATGACCTATGAAATGAGATGCAAAGCTTATGAAGAGCTTGAGGACACCTTTCTAAAGAACATGAAGGATATAGCACTGAGAACACAAGAAGACCACTTGAAAGAAAACTCAAGTGATGAGGACTTCGATGAAGACTTGGCACTATTAATAAGAAAATTCAAAAAAATTATAAAAAGAAATAAATTCAAAAATTATATTAAAAATAAATTTAAACCAAAGAAAGAACAAGTAATATGCTATGAATGCAAGAAGCCGGGACACTTCAAGAGTGAATGTCTTCAAGCAAAGAGGAGGGAACTAAAGAAGAAGGCGCTCAAAGCTATATGGGATGACTCAAGTGCTTCCGAAGAAGAGGAGCCAACCAACACCAAGTAATTTGCTCACTATGTGCTAATTGGCTATTGGAGATGAGATAACAAGTTTATTAGACACAAATTTAACTTTCGATGAGCTTTCAAATGTCTTTCATGAATTATTTGATGAATATAGAATTTTGAGTAAAAAGTATAATTCTTTGAAAAAGGAATATGCTTCTCTTATTAGAAATTTTGATAGAGTAAAGATTGAGCATGAAAATAGCTTAGCTCCCTACATAAAATGCCATGATTTAGAAATATATCAAAAGGAAAACTTGCTACTCAAAGATACATTGAAAAAATTTGAGTTTTGTAGCAAGTCCTTGAATATGATCCTTGCCAACAAGGGTCGCGTTCATAGGAAAGGCGGAATTGGATTCATGAGTAGCTCTCATCAAAATCCAACCACATTTATTAAAGGCCCTACCTTGCATGTATCACCTCGCACCAAATGCAACTTTTGTTGCAAACCTGGACATGTTGCGTACAAATGTCCATTCAAGAAATATAGTCCACATAAATTGATTTGGGTTTCTAAAAGAACCTCAAATGACTCAATGCAATATGATAAATAATTTAGATCGATTTTTGAGGCACCCAAGGTCAAATGGGTACCTAAAAATCATCCTTTTTTGTAGAAACATTTACCATCACAAGCTAAAAGCAAGAGATGGTACCTTGATAGTGGATGCTCAAGGCATATGACCGCAGATCCATCTCAATTCTCTAAGCTCACTAGCATAGACGAAGGATATGTCACCTTTGGAGACAACAACAAGGGTAAAATCATTGGCAAAGGAACCATAGATAACAAATCTAACTTCTTTATTGAAGATGTATTGTTAATTGATGGCTTAAAACATAACCTCTTGAGCATTAGTCAATTGTGTGATAAAGGATATATTGTTAAATTTGAATCTAAAAGGCTTGGGTTATTGGATGCAGATCCAATACCCACTAGGTGAGGATCCATTAGGGTTTGATAGGGGACCTCTATAAATAGGAGGGATTCAAAGCCTCATAGGCTAGAGCCTTTTGCTTGCCTCTCCTATTCTCCTTCCCCTCTCCACCTCAAAGTAGGCCTAGAGTTTTGAGGAGCGTCGTCGTAGCCCTATTGTGTGGATCACCGCTAGAGAGGAGGACGCTTGACCTCCTTCACCCTCTCCTAAGGATCTGCAAGGAAATAGGGATATACGATCTCCCTAGGTAACACAATCTATTCTATACGCAGTTTTTCAATTTCGCGGATTTTGCGCACCAATCTTCGCACGACGACAAACATCTCTTTGGGAATCGGGGATTTTGTT
Organism: Musa acuminata AAA Group; assembly: GCF_036884655.1. Taxonomy (NCBI): domain Eukaryota; kingdom Viridiplantae; phylum Streptophyta; class Magnoliopsida; order Zingiberales; family Musaceae; genus Musa; species Musa acuminata. Next base: position 11,857,759 of record NC_088358.1, on the reverse strand, counting down.
TTCTTGTTCTTCTGCTGCGCATGTGATGTCGCCCCCAAAGATTTTCCCAACAAAAAATGACATGAATCATTACCGCACTTATGCTTAAAGTTTGCTTAAATAGTTCTCCTTTTTGTTGATGACAAACGGGGAGAAATATATGGTAAATTGATGATAGAATTGCTATGAGTGCCATATTTGAATTATGTTAAGATAACAAAAGCTTGTAACGAAATATATGATAAATTTGCGATAGAATTGCTATGATTGCCATATTCGCACTATGCCATATTTAAGATATCTAGAACTTACATCGCAATTCTACATATTGATATCTTATCATGTGAAGAAATGCTATGATTCCTAAACACTTGAAATGTTTACATTATGTTAAGATATCAAGAACTTACATCATAATTTTACATGTTGATATCTTACCATATGATGAATTGCTACGATTGCTATCTTTAATATTTGAAATGTAAAACCTGAAAATGGATGTCAAGCCTTGATATCATTTTCAGAGAGATACATTATGATAGGAATCATGATGGGAGTATTGATAAGGTTAAGCGATCTTAACTTATCAATATGTCTCTTGAATTCAAAGGCTTTGAATTCAAGAATGACTTATCTCAAGTATGGCATATAGATAGGGGGAGTCAAGGTTAACTCTGTTATTAATTGATTGTCATCATCAAAAAGAGGGAGATTGTTGAATCTCGGATTTTATGGATAAAGTTAATTGTCATTTGTTATCTAATCCATATGTTGAGATAAGTGTGCAGGATTAACTACGATGGAAGTAAGACATGCAGTAGGAGTTGTGCCAGACTCAAGACCATGATCACGTTGGGGGTTCGAGAGTTCGACGGAAGTCCGGATGGTCGTCGGAGGTTCTGCGAGAACAAATCCGAGAAGTCCAGGAGCTTGCCAAAGAAGCTCGTCGGAACTCACCAAGTGGATCGTCGCAAGTCCAGGAGTTTGCCAGAAGTTTGCCGAAGCATCGTTGAGCGTTCATCGGAAGATCGTCGGAAGCTCACCGGAAGAAGCAATTGACACACTAGAGCAAGTTGCAGTATTAATGTCTTAAATATCATAGTTAGCATGTAGATTAAGTTAGGAATGGGAGGTGATCCCATTAACTTAATTTGGGGACAATTAGGCCCTTGACAGACCCAAATTGGGCCGATTGGATCAGCCCATTCGGACCCAGAATTCCTGGTCGGCAGTGGCACCGTTTAGGTCAATGATGGCACCGCCTAGGAGCTCAGTCTCCTAGGAATACCAGGCAGTGGTACCGCTCCTATCAGGCAGTGGTACCGCTTGAGCTCGGTCTCCGAGCGAAGCTGAGTGGTGGTACTACCCTTGTCAATCGGTGGTACCACTTGAGCTCGGTCTCTAAGCAATGCTAGGCGGAAGTACCACCCAATTATGGTGGTAGTACCGCTAGGACCTCGAAAATCTGGGAGATGATATTTTTTAGCTCCAAATTCGAACCAATTCGGGCCTATATAAACCCCACCCTTTCCTACATGAAAGGGCATCGAAAATCTTGATCTTATTATGAGAATTTGAGAGCTCAAAAGTATTGTAAAAGGCCAAAAGTTCTTCTCCCTCTTTTCATCTAAGTTTTGATTATTCAAGAGAGGAGTGAAAATCTATAAGGGTTGTCTCCTAAGCCCGTCAAAAGGAGTAAAGTTGTAAAAGGGTGGTTGGCCTTCGCCTATTGAAGGAAGGCCTCTAGTGGACGTCGGTGACCTCATCGGAGGAGGAAGCCAAAAGTAGATGTAGGTCAAGATTGACCGAACCATACTAGATCTCAGTTTGCATTTACATTCTGCTCTCTATCTTAACTGCAAACTACCTCAATTTCTTTTCTTCAATTGTACTTCGCTTAATCTTAAGTTGAACTTTTCGAAACGGTTTTTTATCGAAAGTGTTTTTATTATACGAAAGTTATTTTAAATCATATAATGTTATCTTCTGCACTAATTCACCCCGCCCCCCCCCCCCCCTCTTAGTGCTCTTGATCCTAACAAACTCTTCATCATAAAGTTTCCATCTCTATGTTGAAAGATGATTGCAGAATTCCAACCGCATAGCACAGACTATTTGATCTTGCTACTACATTTTTCTATCCAAATCTCAACAAAATTTTTATGAGAGCTTTGACACTTCCTATTAGCAGATTTTCCTTTGGTTTTGTCAAAAAATTCTCAATATAAACCATTGATCTTTAACGTCTAAGCTGCTATACTTGAAAATCTGCACTATAAAATTCCAACTGCATAGCACAAATTATTTGATCTTGCTGCTACGTTTATTCTATCCAAACCTCTATGAAATTTTTATGACAGCTTTGCTACTTTCAAACAGCCCTTTAGTTTTTTTAAAAAATTTTCAATATAAACCATCGATCTTTTACGTCTAATCTGCTATACTTGAAAATCTGCACTATAAAATTCCAACCGCATAGCACAGTTTTCTTGATCTTACTGCTATGTTTTTTCTGTCTAAATCTCTATGAAATTTTTATGATAGCTTTGATACTTATAACAGTGGATTTCTCTTTGGTTTTATTGAAAAATTCTTAATATAAACTACTGATCTTTTACGTCCAATCTGCTACACTTGAAAATCTCTGATGCAGAAAATTTCAGTAGCATATTGTCACCTTAACCAATATATTTGCAATCTTTTTTGAATGAAATTTCATATACACATCATGGATCATCTCGGTTTCCATCTTAGATTCATTTATTAAGGAATTCATCTCTAAATACGATTTTGTGTTGTTGCAAATTTTCGTCGCAAACCACTAAAATTTTTTGACGAGAATTTTGCTATCGCAACTTGCATCAATTTCCTTGCTGTTATACTACGAAAATTTTCTTAATAAAATTGGACATCTATGCTTTCATATAAAATGAGATTTTTTTGTCAATTCCCTCCTCAAATTTCTCAAGTATTTGGTAGAAATTTCATCGAGAAACCGTTGTTTCTTTGATGATAATTCTGCTCTTACAAGACAACACATACCTGCAGCAACTTCCATTGATTTTTATCAAACCTTTGCTGCCATCTATCACAGATCTAAAGCTTTCAACCACAGCCCTAAGACACCACCAAACCACACCCTTATTGCAGCAGGTTTGACGTTAAGGTCACCGACGGATGGATTTTGAAGTATGATCGTAGGCGCCCGCGAGTGAAACTGTTGCTGTAGGACCAAGAGATAATTGCATATTTCTTCCTCCTCTTTCTTGATGATCATGAGTCCATGCTCATAATTAAATTATTAATGACATTAGGTGATGTTTCTTGAAATTTTATGAAACTAATTATGAAATTTTATAGTAAGGAGAAACAGGTGAAACTACACAGGAAACATGGGGGCGACGTAACGACGATTTGCACACAACAAATGGAGAAGGTTTTACATAAAGCATGCAGCAGCTTTTTGGTACAACTTGAGTAGCAAACTAAGGAAGAGCCAACAGAATTTGAAGATCCAAATCTAATTCCTTTGCTTGCTGAATTTTTAGATATATTTGATGAACCGCACAACCTACCTCTTACTCATCGAAATGATCATTGTATACCGATTCTTCTAGGCAAATCTCTAGCAAATACTCAGCCATATCAGTATCCATATCTCTAAATGAATGAAATAGAAAGGATTATAATAGAGATGCTCAAAACAGAAGTTATTCATCCAAGTTGTAGCCCCTACTCTTCACCGGTGCTCCTCGTACGAAACAAGGACAGAACATGGTGATCGTGTGTTGATTACGGAGCTCTCAATGGCAAAACTATCAAGGAAAAATACCCTATTCTAATAATAGATGAATTGCTAGATGAAAGGGAGTATAAATCTTCACAAAGCTAGACCTTTGATCCGGGTATCATTAAATACGAGTGTGCGAAGAAAACATACCAAAAACCACCTTTTTAACACACAATAACCACTACGAATTTTTACTTTCTTCAACAGAAGGTGAAATATCTTAGGCATATCATATCAGAGAATGGTGTGGCAGTGGACCCCTTAAAAAAATAGAGCAATACAAAACTAGCCGACCCCAAGGAACATAAAATTGCTACATGGCTTTCTGGGTTTAATAGGCTACTACCATAAGTTCGTGAAAAACTATGGAAAGATCAGTGTACCACTTACTTCCTTACTGAAAAAAAATATCTTCCAATGGTTTGGCAGAGCCTCCGCTGCCTTCGACAAAGTTAAGGCAGCCATGACGACGACGCCGGTACTAGCACTACCAAATTTCAACTGACCCTTCATTATTGAGGCTGACGCATCTGGAGTCGGAAATGGAGCCATTCTCATGCAAGATAGTTGACCACTCACATACTCTAGCAAGGCATTGTCTCTCTCTCATCAAATTATGTCAACATATGATAAGGAGATGCTCGTCATTGTGCACGCAACAATGAGATGGAGACCCTACTTGATCGGTCGATGATTTCATATTAAAATCGACCATAGAAGCCTCAAGTACTTTTTGGTGCAAAAGATATCATCCCCTAAGTAGCAAAAATGAGTAACAAAACTTCTTGGATTTGATTATGAAATAACTTACAATAAGGGGAAAGAGAATGTTATTGTAGGTGTGCTTTCGCAGCTACCCGAGCAAGCTGAATTTTCAATCGTTTCACTTCCGACCAATGACTTCCTTAAGAATATTAAGATGTAATGATAGGAAGATTTGGAGACTAGTAAGATCATAAAAAAATTAGAGGAAGCACCAAGCCCCGTGGCTTATTACAGTTGGGACTCAAAAGAATTACACTATAAGGGATGCATTGTGCTTGTGCCAAATTCTACTTGCATATTCACGAGCAGATTTTTGATAGAGTTATTCCAGATGCAGGGTACTAAATTAAAAAGGTATACGACATGTCACCCACAAACCGAGGCTAGACGGAAGTTGTAAATAGGTGCTTGGAGATAGCCCAAAGCCACCCACCAAATATGACTACCCAAGGAGAACTCCAGACCCAACCAAGTGCCATTATTGATCGACGGATCGTAACTCAACGACGATGACCCACTACTGAAGTGCTAATACAATGGGCAAACTTACCAATAGAAGATGCCACTTGGGATAACTAGGATGACTAGAAGGTCAAATTTTCAGAATTCATGAATCATCAGCCTCGAGGACAAGGCTGATTAGAAGAGGGCATGTCTGTTAGGACTCTAGCTAGGAGAGTCCTAATTGAGAGGGACATTCATATAAAATCTACCTAAGCCGACCCCTATTAAAGAGGTGAAGAGGCCGGCTAGGATTAGGAGGTTGTTTCTTAGAGAAGAATTAGGAGTTGTAAAGGAATAGAAGTCTTGAGTAGGAGTCCTATTAGGAGTTGGTTAGAAGTAGGAGTCTTGAGTAGGAGTCCTATTATGAGTTAAGGTTTAGATGCCCTATAAATAGCCATGTATTCCTCCTATTTTCATAAGCAATAGATGAATCTTTTTTGCAGCCTTTGAGCAGCAACTTGGAGAGAGGAACTCCTATAGAGTTCCAAGGAGGCTGATCCCCTAAAGAGAGCAACCCAATGTTTAGAATCTACAAGGGTTCCTTTACAACTCCTAATGCTTCTCTAAGAACAACTCCTAATAGGACTCATACTCAAGACTCCTATTCCATTACAACTCCTAATTCTTCACCAAGAAACAACCTCCTAACCCTAGTCAGCCTCTTTACCTCTTTAATAAGGGTCGGCTTAGGTAGGTTTTACATGAATGCCCCTCTCTATTAGGACTCTCCTAGCTAGAGTCCTAATATATCTCCCCGTGAATTGCAATAGGTTCTGGTTTCCTACCTTACTGCTGCTGCAATTTAGTTATCCTTATTCAAAAATCCAAAAAAAATTGTTCCTATATTGTTGCATAAACTTTTTGTCGTAAAGTTTTTATCTCTTTGATGAAAGATACATTGCAGAATTCCAGCCATATAGCAGAGCCTGTTTGATCTTGCTACTATGTTATTTCTATCTAAATCTTTATAAAATTTTTATGACAGCTTTGACACTTCCTAATAGAAGATTTCCCTTTTGTTTTGTCAAAATATTCTCAAAATAAACCATTAATCTTTTACCTCTAAGCTGCTATACTTGAAAATCTGCATTGTAAAATTCCAAACGCATATCACAGCTTGTTTGATCTTACTACTACATTTTTTCTATCCAAATCTCTATGAAATTTTTATCATAGCTTTAACACTTCCTAACAACAGATTTTCCTTTGGTTTTTTCAAAAAATTCTTAATATAAACCATTGATCGTTTACGTCTAAGCTACAATACTTGAAAATCTACGCTATAAAATTCCAACTGCATTGCACAGATTATATGATCTTGCTACCATGTTTCTTCTGTCCAAATCTCTTTGAAATTTTTATGATAACTTTGACACTTCCTACCAGTGGATTTCCCATAGGTATCATCAAAAAATTCTCAATATAAACCACTGATCATTTACGTCCAATTTGCTGCACTTTAAAAATCTGTGCTGCAAAAAATTTCAACCGCATATTATTGCCTTAACCCATCTATTTGTAATCTCTTTTGAATAAAATTTCTTATATACTTCATAAATCATCTTGGCTTCTATCTAAGATTGATCGATTATGGAATTCATCTCTAAAATCAATTTTGTGTTCCTCAAATTTTCATCGCAAACTACTGAAATTTTTCGATGAGAATTATGCTATTGCAACTTGCACCAATTTCCTTACTGTTATACTACCAAAATTTTCTTGATTATGTTGGACATCCTTGCTGTCATATAAACAGAGATTTTTCTGTTAATTCCCTCCTCAAATTTCTTAAGTTTTTTATGGAAATTTCATCAAGAAACCACTGTTTCTTCGATGACAATTCTGCTCTTACAAGACAACATATACCTCCAGCAACTTCCATTGATTTCTATCAAACCTTTGCTACCATCCACCACAGATCTAAAACTTTCATCCACAGCCTAAAACTCCACCAAATAATACCCTCAAACTGCACCCAAAACAATCACAAAACAAGCCTAAACTGCAGCTTACATCCACTAATCCACCAACCATTTCGACCATCACTTCTCTCAACCTATACATGCCTTTAACCCGACAACAAAAGAGAGATCTTAATATCACAGATTTGGAGGCATATACTATAGTATCTTAGGAGACAATCAATACTAAATTCGAAGCCTTCGAGGCATGAATGGAAGATAAGATTCGGACTCTCTTTACCGAATTCAGTTTGGGCCAACCACCAAGCCCGAAGAAATCACATCAAGAGGAGAGCTCTAACCAATCGCACCAAGCCCAAAGAGACGACTTCCAAGAGAGGGGAGGTTCTATAATCGATCCCAACTATCCATGCATAAGGGTGGACTTCCCTAGATGGGAAGATGGAGACCCGATTGGTTGGATCTCATGCGTAGAGCGATATTTGTGGTACCACCAAACCGCGGACGCATCTATAGTAGAAATTACGACTATACATTTTGAAGAGGATGCCATATAGTGGTTTGACTTATTTGAACATACTCATGGAGTCCTCTAATGGCAACAATTCAAAGAAAGACTACTGATCTGCTTCGTACCAGCCGATTATGAGAACACTGACGGACAACTAGCAAAGATCCGATAAATCTTCACTGTTTAGGAGTACCAAATTAGGTTTGAAGGGATATCTAATCAAACTCATGATTGGTCTGAAAAATAAATATTGTGGATCTTCATTGAGGACTTGAAACCGGAGATCCGGGGAGAAGTTAAAGTGTGACAACCGTACACACTTATGGCAGCCATCTATTTCGTATGATTTCAAGAGGAGTGAAGGAACCATGAAGCCCGGAGGACTAGGGTCGCTCCTCAATTAGTAATACTGAACCCCTCAGCCCCCCCTATAGTCAACTGAGTCACTGTACTAAAAAAGTTGACAAGAGAAGAGCTTCGGGAGCGATATGCGAAGGGGTTATGTTGGCACTATGACGAGCCATGGAGTTGTGAGCATTATTGTAGTAAAGGGAGCCTTCTTATGATTTAACTAGTAGAAGAAGATATCATTGAACATCTAGAAGAGAGCCTTGAATATAAGGAAGAAGATGCACAAGAAGAGCAACAATCGACCAACGTTACGATATACGCACTAGCTGGCTACTCAAACCCGCAAACGATGAAAGTTGGAGGACTTTTCAAACAACAACCGATCACTATTCTCATCGACACGAGCAGCATTAATAACTTCCTAAATAGTAAGATTGCAGCTTGGATAGTGCTAGTCATAAGTGCCCAGCAAGCCAATCACGTGAGTGATGGCACGTGTGACTTGATACAGAATCTTTTTGCTTATTATATTTTTGGCGTATATCACTTTATAACTATTGCATAAATGCATATGTATTGTGATGTCCTTGGATTTGTGCAATGGGAATCGGATCGTGATGAGATCACGATAATGAGATCGATTCACCTTTAAACACATATCCTAAATAATCCCGGTCATAGGTTACTCGAGAGGGACATCGTGATAACCGGATAGACTGGTGTGCTGTATACCCGTCCATATGATGGATGCAGCTGGTCTCATAGCTGCTCGTGTAGGGACACTAGGGATACAGTACAGGTGCTCATTGGAGAATGAGTTCACTGATTGATCCGCTTACGGAATGCTGGATGGTTGATGATGCCTTATTGTCAGACAACGATTCCGTAGTCCTAGTGGTGTATCTGGTTCTTAGACTTGAGACACCAAGGATGTCCTGTATGAGTGCTCCACTCTTTGATACCAGACTTATAGGTTTGGCTGTTCCCAGATCTAGTACAGCTGGTCATTGGGAGTGGTAGTCGACCTTACGAGGGCTATTGAGTGTCGATAGAGGATCATCCACTCTCGGTATCATGAGAGGAATATCCCATGTGTTCTTGCTCAGACAAATCCCTGGCCAGGGTCATTAGGGTTGAGAGAGAAAGAGTTCTCCGGGAGAATCCGATTAGAGCGAGACTCAAGTAGAAACCGTATGGGTCTGACAGCACCATGCTCGATATACGGTCTCTGGGATATTAGATGGATGAGGGACTATAGGTACATGGTAACTGAGGACAGACAGGTCCAATGGATTGGATTCCCCTGTATCGTCTGGGGACTACGGCGTAGTGGCCTAGTACTTCCGTAGTCGATGAGTCGAGTGAATTATTACAGAGATAATAATTCACTTAGTTAGAAGGAGTTCTGACAGGTATGACTCACGGCCAGCTCGATATTGGGCCTAGAGGGTCACACACATATGGTAGGCATTGCGATGAGTAGAGGTTCGGATATGAGATATCCGACGGAGCCCTTGTCTTATTGGATGCAGATCCAATACCCACTAGGGAAAGGACCCATTAGGGTTTTGACACGGGATCTCTATAAATAGGAGGGATTCACAGCCTCATAGGCTAGAGTCTTTGCTTGCCCTTCCTATTCTCCTCTCCCTCTCCACCTCAGAGTAGGCCTGGAGTTTTGAGGAGCGTCGTCGCAACCCTGCTGTGTGGATCACCGCTAGAGAGGAGGACGCTTGACCTCCTTCACCCTCTCCTGAGGATCTGCAAGGAAACAGGGATATACGATCTCCCTAGGTAACACAATCTCTATACGCAGTTTTGTGTTTTGCGGATTTTGCGCACCAATCTTCGCACGACGACGAACATCTTTTTGGGAATCGGGGATTTTTGTTTTCTTGTTCTTCCGCTGCGCATATGATGTCGCCCCCCCATGATTTCCCAACAGTGGTATCAGAGCCAGGTTGTTCGTGCGAATGATTGGTTTTTGAACTGCGTGTGTTGTGTTTAGGAAGAATATTGACGTCAAAATCGTTGACGCAAAAGCAAGGAAGGGCAGCAACAGTTGCTACCCTCGATCTGCATGCCTACAGCCAGCCGCAGCCGCAGCCAGGCAGCACAACGCCGGCGCATGCGCAAGCGCTGTGCCTGCAGTAGCCGGCCGGCGATCTGCTTGCAGCAGGCTTGCGGCCGGCGGGGCTGGGAGCCCGCTCGGTAGAAGCGCCTGCGGCCACTGAGCCCGCGGGCAGAGGCGCCGCGGGGCAGCAGCGCGGGCTGAGGCACCGCAGGGCAGCGGCGCCTGTGGCCGCTGCTCCCACGGGCAAAAACCCCGCAGGGGCGGCCGCCAGCGAGACAGCACCACCTGCGGGCGCTGACTCGCGGGCAGAACCGCCCGCGAAGGCGGCGGCGCCCGCGGGGGCGCCCACCTGCAGCGGCAGCGACCCCAGCGGGCGTGCCACCTGCAGGCGAGGGCAGTGCCCTCGCCCTCGCCGCACAGGCCGCCGCCAGCAGGGTGGCGGCGGCGGCGGCGCAGCAGCGAAAAGGGGAAAGGGTATTAGGGTTTTCTACGCAAAAGACAGTTTTGCCCCTCGGAATTTGAGAAATTCCAGTTTCTGTCTTTTGTCCAAATTACGAAAATACCCTTAGGAATTGAGAAATTCAGAAAATATTAATTAATTAAAAGGTTTAGTTGATTATTATTTTTATTATCTAGTAGTCCTACATAATGACGATTATTTATACATGTGATGTATGATGAGTGGACGAATGATCATGGACCGTGTGATGTGTGTACTTGTGATTATTATTATTGAGGTCTGCGAACCTCCATTATATTTCTCGTTTATTGTCGGGCCTGCGTGCCTATGATTAAGTTGTAATCACATGAGGAGGCGCAGCGGGAGCGTGGAAGCCATAGCGGGACCCACGAGACGGACGATCGTGATGCATGAAGATGCATCAAGATGTCGACGGAACCAACGAGGACGAGATGGACGATCACAAGGCATGGAGATGCACCGTTGCACACATAGATCTTGATGTCAGTGATTAGGCCTACTGGCTCGGGCCTAATCATATTAGGTTGTGGTCCATGATCATCTGGTGTGATTGCTTATACACATACTAGATGTATATATATATTTGCATGCGATGTAGATATATATTAAATATGTACATGTGTGACATGTCATAATAGGAGACCAAATCATAGAAACATCTCTCGATAATATTAAGTCGGTAAACGTGAGGCAATTAGATTGACCCACGTGGCCTTCCATCGTTATGAGTAGGAACCGAATCCCGATGTAGGTTGAGTTGGTCGAGTCCCTCGAGACTCACCTATATCGCGATTCGCTATCTTGCTTACGACATAGAGATGTCACCGGTGACCTGAGGGCATGATATGCTTGGTCGAGTCCCTCGAGGGTATATCATCAAATCAGACTCATCTTGTAACGAAGGTGTTGACTTAACCGAGCATCATGGTTGGTCGAGTCCCTCGAGGCCATGGTGATTCGGAGGCCGAACAGGACGGGAATCACAAGGAGTTGTGATCGGCAAGAGTTGTCTACCTTTTAGGCTTAGTGTGATTGGTCGAGTCACTCGAGGTTACACTAAGACGCTGATTGGATCCTGATCCCCACTAGAAGTCTGCCGGAGACTTCCGTTTCACGTGCTGAGGGTGTCGCGTGACTCGTAAGTAAAATAGTGGGAGCATATTAAGATAGAAGTCCATATCTTGATAGTTTATTTCTTGCAAAATCTGCATGTTATTCATTTTTGCTACATCTTTATTTTCAGAAAATGTCGCTTTCAAATCCCTTACGTGGCATACTTGATGTCAACTGCCTCACTGGTCCAAATTATACGGATTGGCTCCGTAACTTGAGAATTGTTCTCACAGCGGAGAAAATCGTGTACGTCCTTGATACAGTGATGCCTACGCCCGAAGAAGGGGCAAGCGAGGATGAGATCGCTCGCTACGTGAAGTACATTGATGACTCCACTCTTGCTCAGTGCTATATGTTGGGCTCTATGACTCCAGAGTTACAGAGACAACATGAAAAGATGGATGCCAGATCCATTCTCCTACATGTCCGTAAATTGTTTGAGGAACAGGGAAGGACTCAACGATATGAGATATCCAAGAGCCTTTTCTGCGCTAGGATGACTGAGGGGACACCGGTTCAGAACCATGTCCTAAAGATGATTGAGTGGATAGAGAAACTCACAGGTCTAGGAATGGTCCTAGAGGATAACTTGTGTGTGGACATTGTGCTTCAGTCCCTACTAGATTCCTTTTCACAGTTCATAATGAACTTTAATATGAACAAGCTTGAGGTGACTCTCCCAGAGCTCCTCAATATGTTGAGGGAGGCAGAGAGTACTATTAAGAAAGAGAAGCCAGTTCTCTACACTGGTGAGACCAGAAAGAAAAGGAAAGCAGAAAGGTCCCTTAAGAAGGGAAAGGGCAAGGGCAAACAAGGTAAAGCAAAGGTTGCTAAGAAAGACCCAACAAAGGACAAAGGCCAGTGCTTCCACTGTGGTAAAGATGGGCACTGGAAGAGAAACTGCAAAGAGTACCTTGCAGAAAGGGCGAAACAAAAGCTTGATGAAGCTTCAGGTACATTCATGATCGGTCTCCATTTGTCAGACTCTTATGATAACACATGGGTATTAGATACCGGTAGTGCTTATCATATATGTAATTCGTTGTAGGTTCTGGCAAGGCCTAGGAGACTAGAGAGAGGCGAGATGGATCTCAAGATGGGTAATGGAGCAAAAGTTATTGTTTTAGCTGTTGGCGAGGTCGCCCTACATCTGCCTAGTGGAGCTTTTATTGCATTAGATGCATGTTATTTTGTTCCTTCTATTATCAAAAATATTATCTCCATTTCATGTTTAACAGTTAGTGGATATAAATTTGTTTTTGAGAACAATGGTTGTTCGATATTATTAGATGATAAGATCATCACGAAAGGAACATTGCATAATGGTTTATTTATGTTAGACACCACTCCACATATCATGAATATAAATATGTCCAAAAGGAAACGAGATGAGTTGAACAGTGCATACCTGTGGCATTGTAGGCTAGGTCACATCCATGAAAGAAGGATTCAAAAGTTGCTAAATGATGGATATCTAGATCCATTCGACTATGTGTCATATGCAACTTGTGAGCCTTGCATTCGTGGAAAATTGACCAACTCTCCATTTAGTGGAACTGGAGAGAGAGCCACTGAGTTATTGGAACTCATATATAGTGATGTATGTGGACCCATGTCAACTTATGCCATTGGAGGTTACTCCTACTTCATTACATTTACTGATGATTTCTCAAGGTATGGATATGTGTACTTAATGAAGTACAAGTCCGAGGCCTTTGAGAAATTCAGAGAGTATAAGAATGAGGTGGAAAACCAGACTGGAAAGAGTATCAAAACTCTTCGATCAGATCGAGGAGGTGAGTACTTAAGTACAGAGTTTACTCACTTCCTCAAGGACCATGGGATATTATCCCAATGGACACCTCCTTATACACCTCAGCTCAATGGTGTCTCTGAAAGGAGAAATCGTACATTATTAGATATGGTACGGTCCATGATGAGTTTCGCTGACCTACCCATCTCATTCTGGGGATATGCCCTAGAAACCGCAGCTTACCTTCTGAACAGAGTTCCTACTAAGTCGGTGGTGTCTACACCATATGAGATATGGAAAGGGAAGAAGCCTGATCTTAAAGTAGTTAAGATTTGGGGCTGCTCTGCCCATGTTAAAAGACACAACCCCGATAAGTTAGAATCAAGGACAGGGCGATGTAAATTTGTGGGATACCCCAAGGAAACTTGTGGGTATTACTTCTATCATCTCGAGGACCAAAAGGTCTTTGTAGCTAAGAGAGCAGTGTTCCTTGAGAAGGAACACATTCTTGACGAAGACAGTGGGAGAATGATAGAATTGAGCGAGGTTGGAGAACCAAGCTCAAGCACCACTCTACAGCCCGAGTCTGTTCAGGTATCTAATACACAAGTTTCAACTTTACGCAGGTCTGATAGAGTATCCCATCCTCCTGAGAGATATGTGGGACATATTAGAGCAGAGGATGTAGAGGATATTGATCCTCAGACCTACGAGGAGGCTATTATGAGTATAGACTCCGGGAAGTGGAAAGAAGCCATGAATTCTGAGATGGATTCTATGTACTCCAATAAGGTTTGGAACCTAGTTGATGCACCCGAAGGTATTGTACCCATCGGTTGCAAGTGGATCTTTAAGAAAAAGATCGGAGTAGATGGAAAGGTAGAGACCTATAAAGCAAGGCTAGTGGCTAAGGGGTATCGTCAAAGGCAAGGTGTTGACTACGACGAAACTTTCTCACCCGTAGCAATGCTAAAATCCATCAGAATTCTATTGGCTATTGCAGCACACTATGATTATGAGATCTGGCAGATGGATGTGAAAACCGCATTCCTCAACGGGAACCTGGAGGAGGAGGTGTATATGATGCAACCTGAGGGATTCGTGTCCAAGAACTGCCCAGATAAGGTGTGTAGGTTGCTTAGATCCATTTATGGACTAAAGCAAGCTTCCCGAAGTTGGAACATAAGATTTGATGAGGCAATCAGATCTTATGACTTCGTTAAGAACGAAGATGAGCCTTGTGTATACAGAAAGGTAAGTGGGAGCGCTATTAGCTTTTTGGTGTTATATGTGGATGACATCCTCATCATTGGGAATGACATAGGAATGCTATCCACAATAAAGGCTTGGTTATCTAGACACTTCTCCATGAAGGACTTAGGAGAAGCATCTTATATCTTGGGGATTAGAATCTATAGAGATAGATCCAAAAGGATGCTTGGCTTGTCCCAGTCCAGGTACATAGAAACTATTGTCAAAAGGTTTGGCATGGAAAATTCCAAAAGAGGTCTCATACCGATGAGACATGGGATATCGCTTTCTACGAGTATGTCCCCAAAGACTCCAGAAGAAAGGGCGAACATGGATATGATACCTTATGCCTCAGCAATAGGGTCTATCATGTATGCCATGCTATGTACTAGGCCTGATATAGCGCATGCTCTGAGTATCACGAGCAGGTATCAGGCGGATCCAGGCTTGGAGCACTGGAAAGCAGTAAAGTGTATCCTTAAGTACTTGAGAAGGACTAAGGATCTTTTACTAGTATATGGAGGTAATAGCCTTAAGGTTGAAGGCTACACTGACTCAAGTTTTCAGTCTGATGTCGATGATAGCAAGTCGAATTCAGGGTATGTGTACACCTTGAATGGAGGAGCAGTGTGCTGGAAGAGTTCCAAGCAAGATACCACTGCTGACTCGACCATAGAGGCGGAGTACATTGCTGCATCAGATGCAGCAAAGGAGGGAGTCTGGGTGAAGAAGTTCATCACAGATTTGGGAGTCGATACAGATAGC